>NC_012870.2:46550345-46629719 GCF_000003195.3 Sorghum bicolor | reverse complement strand
TCATGAGCACAAAAATACAAAATTAAATAATTTTATCGATATTTCAAAAGGAGTAAATTTTAGGGTGTTACATCCAAGGAGTCAGGGATACAATGGCCTTCAGGGAGAACCCTTGAGAACAATTTAAGTATGGCCTCCAAACATGCGTTACTAATACCATACATGCACTTTATCTGAAAAAATTGCACGATAAAAGAAACCTTAGTTGCCTCTTTGCATCCTGGATACAATTCATTCTTTGCCTCCTCTAATAATTTCAAAAATATCTCTCCATCCCTATTTGGTTTCTCATCATCTTGTCGTTCTACATGTATAGAGGCACTGATAATGTTTCTAATCAAAGTATTAGTGGCAGCAGGAACATCGCTTATGTCTTCTTCATCGTCCTCTCCAAAATAAGGGGGTTCTACTACATCATCAGCAGTAGGTTGTGCATCTTCAGGTTGTAGTATAGCTGGATTTAGATCAGGATTGGCACTAGGATTGACACGTCCCTCATCTGATGAAGAAGTTTCTTGGCCTTCGAATTCATTGATGTAACAATCAGCAAACACTTTAGAAACTAAATGACGATGAATTTGAAACACATCACTCCATCTTGTCATGCATTGACATTGAGCACATGGGCACAGAAAAGATCCACCAGCTTGATTTGCTGATGTGCCAAAGGTTTTAACAAAAGTTCGGAATTTGGCCTTCAACTCCTCTGAATGTCGAGGCAAGCGCATCCAACTCCTATCTTCGTGTGATGACATTGAGCTGCATATAGATGCACCCAAGATCGATCATGATCTAGCATGAACTAGGGCATACGAGAGATGGAGACAACATACGTATTAGTGGTGGCGCAGAGATGTATATCGATGCTGAGGTACACCTTCAGAAATTAGCTTTATTGATCCAGATCGACGGGAGGTTGCTTTGATTGGCGGTGCAAAGACGTGCATACTAGTGGTGGCCTTGAAAATTATTTTTCAACAGATGTCGTTTCACCTCGCTCCTAAATTAACGCTAAAAATATTTCATTCTTTTTTTATATATCCTTTCGAAGGGACCTTTCAAAATAAAGTAGCAGGTCCAAGTTTAATGACAACACTCATTAGGTGAAGCGGTTAGTGCACCAATCCATACAACTTGAGGTGTTGGGTTCAAAGCCTAGCCTGTGTAGGTGCTGATGTTTTTTTATTTTTTTTGCTATTTGCCTAGTGAGAAGTTTTTGGACATTTCCTAAACTAAACGACTCGAGAAGTGAGAAGGTTTTGGGATCCAACTCCTATCCATAAAACGGCTAGAGACACAAGCCACCATCATAAGCTAACTGGAAGACAATGGCCCTGTTTGGATCCCTGGGTTAGAGTTAGATTTGGCTATTTGAAGGTGAAATATCCCTAAAGCATCCAAACAGGAGGGTTAGAATAGGGTTAGATGCATCAAATCCACTTGCATGATGAATGAAACATGCTAATCTAATCCAATCTAACTCTTAATCCAAACTCCACAAGAGTTAGAGTTAATTTAAGGTTAGATTAGAGTTAGAAAATAACTCTAACTCTAATAAAATTAGAAGGATCCAAACACGGCCAATAAGAGACACAAGCCACCAGCATAAGCTAACTGAAGTTTTACACAATAAGAGACACAAAAGCTAACTGGGAGCATGAAGTTTTTGGAGATCCAACTCCTAAAGTAACAGATGTCCAGAGCATGAAGTTTTACACAAAAGCATCTTAGTTCTTCCACCAACTTATTACTTTACTCCTATCTAGATACCACTACATCATCTTCACACAAAAGCAAGAGACTGCAGGCCACCATCACCCAGTTGATGAGAAGTCAGAGTCGGAGACTTCGGCGGGGTCGATGCTGATGTTGGTGACCTCATTGTCCCTGCTGTGGTACTTGCGCTTTAGCCAGACACGAAGTTTCTCACCTAGTTTATTCAACTATCAATTCAAAATGGGGCAAGTTAGCAAATACTACCTCCATTAACATTTGTAGTAATCTATACTTCTTATAATCCTAATCCCACTAACTATTTTTCTAAGCATGCAAGCTATCCACATCAACATCCATTAAAATTTGCAATCAAAGCCAACTAGCACATATTGTTAATTGATAGTTATTTCTTCATCCACTAATCTTGACTTTTGTGGTATACTCACATCCTCAAATTAGTTGTCTCAAATTTTGCAATGCAAAGCATTGTCACATGAATCTTAATTAAGGTAGAGAGGAGGCATATGTTACCTCCCTACCCCTCGGGATGGGCCAGTCGCCAGTCTCTTCATCGCTCTCCTCACTAAATATGCAATGAATTGCAATTTTATCATTGACAATGAACACATTGTCATGATCAGGATAAGTAACCTTCATCAACAAAAACAGATTTTGTATTAGAATCTAAAACACATATATAGTCAGCATTGAAATTAACTCTACATCATAATCATAGAATTAATAATAAGAAGTATAGATTAATCAGGGACTTCTAAATTAATGATACAAGCAGAGTGAGCACATTAATCAGGATTTTACCATATATAGTAATACTTCCACATAAATCTGCAGCACTTGCACAGAATGAGTTATTAACAGATTATATCTACCAAATCCAATCTAGATTAGAAACCTAGTGCCACTATAGTACTTCCACATAATTAAATGATAGACATCAATGAGATAAATTAGCATGAAGCTTGCATGAAAAAATTGCATGAAGCTTGCATAACAGAATGATGGCTATACCATATATAGTAAGCATTGAAATTAACTCTACATCATAATCATAGAATGAGTAATAAGAAGTATAGATTAATCAGGGACTTCTAAATTAATGATACAAGCAGAGTGAGCACATCATTCAGGATTTTACCATATATAGTAATACTTCCACATAAATTTGAAGCACTTGCATAGAATGAGTAGGGTTTTTTTTAGAATAAAAGGGCATTGCCCCTGTCTTAGCATTACCAAGACAACATTAGCATTCATTACATTGTTCTCAGGTGGGTTACACCTTTCTCAACAGGGAACGACACTCAGGCCAACACTTCACCAGCGAAACAACCATCCCTAGGCACTTTCTCAGAACATCATCCCTGACAAATACCAGCACACAGAACTAAAGAAGCAAAGAAATGAAACAGAACAGCAAAACTAAAGACACTTCTTAGGCTTGTAGACTTCCAGGATAAACCAGTCATGTTTAACAGATTATATCTACCAAATCCAGTCTAGATTAGAAACCTAGTGCCACTATAGTACTTCCACATAAATGATAGACATCAATGAGATCCAAATACTGAAATTAAAGAACCAAATCGTCACTTGCATATATGATGAACAGTAGAAGTAGAACAAGAAAACCCTACCGCGGGTTCCTCGAGGGAGGGATGCTGTGCCACCGCTGGGCCCCGACTCACGTCGTGGTCGTGCGTTCTGGGGCAGCGAGGCTAGTGAAGCAGGGGAGCGGGAAGGTGCAGTAGGGGAGCGGGGAGGCTGGTGGCTGCTGCGGGTTTTGCGAGCGCCGACCATTTCGGCAATGGAGAGGTTGCGCTCTTTGCGGGCGAGACGGGAGCGAGACGAGGGGAAAGTTGATGGGACAGTTTGGGGGCAATGCAGATGAATCCCTGTTTTCATGGCAGTATTTACGTGTGGGCCGAACCATAAATAGTGCCTAGCGTCATTTGAAAGTTGTGCTACACATCCCTTATATCCCTATGTACCTTATTACACAGTGACTAGGACATGTGGGAGAGATGAGGGCCTCTGCGAGCACATGCATGACCACTTTCTCAGAATTGACTGAAACTTTTTCCTCAACACTACACAGCTAAATTATGTGACCATGCAAATTTTTAGATTTTTCTAGGCACCTCAGGCATTTTTTGCATTTTTTTAGAAAATCAAGAAATAATTATAGAAATAGGTAAAATTTGTCCAAAAATTGCTCAGGTTCTCGTCACTCAAAATATGATATAAAAAGTGTAAGTGAGGTGCTACATATGTAAACAAGGCCTTGCTTGCACACGTAGCACCTCACTTATACTTGTATCCCCATTTCGTGTAAAAGATTATAAGCTGACTCTCACCCTCCTAAACTTCTAAGGTGGTAATAAACTCTCAGTCTCCGTCTCTTCGGGTGACCGGTGAATTCCTGTTGCTCAGAATGTAGGGAATTTTTGGGCATTTTGGGAGTCTAAGTTTTTGGAAATTTCATAAACTAAACGTGGTCAGAAGATCACATCACATGAGCGCTAGCAATTAGGTACAAACGCGCGTTTTTTTAAGCTACAAACACGCGCCTGAATTTTGTGTTTCCAAATTTTGTAGCCATTGCACTGGGAACCAAAAGTGGCGCCATTTTTTCCCTCCGAATTTTTTTTAGCAAGAGCGCCAAACTAACGCGCCACTTACCACGTTTAAGTCGAAATTCCGCGTTGATATATAGGCTGACTCCTCAATTAGCCTCTTAATTAATCCCCTTTCGCTCAATTAGGTTTAGCAGACGACGCCGCCGCCACCACACTGCAAGTTTTCCTCTTCCAGCCAAGATGCCGACGTCGAGCGAGAAGACAAGGGGGACCCCCTCGTCGTCGACAACGCTGCGCACACCTGCGTCGGCGTTGCTTACTACAACCACGGTGACACCAACAACTGCACCTTCCATGGTCGCGCCCAGCAGATGGAGGGCGAAGGCTTCGCTCTTTGCTGCACAGAGTTCGGCCAACGACGATGCAATCCACGACAGCCAAGAAGAATTTGTACCTGCATCTCAGGACACGATCGAGAATAGGTACATCTCAGGATCGGTTGCTGTGTATTAGATTCGTTTGGAATGTATTAGACTTGTTAGCCAGGATTAAACTAAAAGCATGTGCAGAAAATATTGTCACATGATCTATTGCATGCAAGTAGAGAATCCTGTGGATCTTGTTATTAATTATCATGATCTATTACATGCAAGTAGAAAATATTTGTTATTAATAGTTTCAGTAGTGTTCTTATCAATCTCTGCTATTGCATCATTCTCTTCTAGCGATTTAAAGAAATTGTCATCGCTTAATATGCATAATGGAGGATAAGTGGACAATATATGTCGTTCGCAAGGGGACTGAGGAGGGAGAACAGTTTCATAGGTCATTTTCTATTGAGAAGAGTCTTCTCACTCTAGGTAACTTAACAACATTGAAATCAAAACTGGGGTATGGGTCCAGGGACTACATGTATTACAAGAGGAGAAGTGTTGATGATCCTGAGTCAGCAATACTACAAGAACTTGAATACGATGTTGATCTATCAGGCATGGTAGATAGTTGCCAGGATGAGAGTGAAATTGGATTAGTTTTGTCGAAGAATCAAGCAAATAACCTATGTGTTGCCATAACACCCATTAAAAAGAAGAAAGGTAGCTCTGATGATGAAGAAGACGAAGCTTTTGATCTAGATGGTTACAAAGATTGGCTAGCTTATCTGCATTCCAAGGGCGAAGCATTGGGTGAGTTACATAAATCCCTGGTATATATGTATATGGATTTTGCAATGTGCACTCATGACTCATATTATTGTTGTTTTTCAGAGTTAAAGATATATACAAGGAGGAAAAAATCAATATGTTTATAGAATGGTTGATGGTTCAAGGAGATCTTGATGACATCAGTAATATCTTGATGACAAATTACAATTCTTTTGCAAGCTTCAAATTATGCTAGCTGATCATGTGACAATATTGTCTGCATATGCTTTTAATGATCCTAGCAATCATATATATTCCAATCAAGACAGCAACCGATCACCAACAGAGAAGGCACCATCTCATGCTCGGCGTTGGAAACTAGTTCAAGGTAATTTTCTTTGATCTCTTAGTTCTGAGACATAAAGACAAACCAATTTTCTTTGATCTCTTAGCTCTGATCTTAGGCATTATGTCTTTTGATATGTAACTAAACAAAGTTATCTAGCCATAAAGACAAACTAATTTTCTTTGATCACTTAGCTCTGAGTTTAGGATCAGCAAATGGGAAGAAAAGAAGAAGTTGTACCCTCAACTGCTGTCGTCGTTTAATATCCGTTGTAACATCTTGTTGCCATGGAATAGGCTCAGAAAATGGGAAGAAAAGAGGACATGGTACCCTCAAATGCTTGAAGGCACTCTTTAAGAGACACAAGTCTGGCAATCAGAAGCTCCATGTTGAGTTCTCTAGACTTGGAGGAGCGGTAGGTGACAACGCACGCACATTCACTGATGAAATAGTGCTGTTTACAAGGAAGAGGGCGCCACTCATTGGAGTGAGAACATGGAAAGATATCCATGATGATGTAAAACAATCAATAGCATCTGACATATTAGTAATAATATTTGCTTGTGTATAGATTTTAATTATTGCAATAACGTAACAACTGACCATGACAATGTATTTGCATGTCCTTTAATTATATAACAGGCTAGGTGGGACCTTGAGGATGGACATGATTCAAAGGGTGGCGATCAACTTTAAGTGCTACAGCCAAGGCATACAACACGTACTAGGAGAGAATGAGCCATAGGCCTGAAGAATTGGACATTGTAGAATGGCACTATTTGTTGAAATATTTTAATAGTGCAAAGTTCAAGGTTTGTTCCACATTCTGACTATTCTTAACAATAGTAATTTAGGAAAAATGGCGATGTCTAAATCATTAAGATGTATGTTCAAATTGCATTATGTAGGAAAAGAGGGTGAAGAACGCTTGGAATCGATCCCAGAAAAAGACCACTCATTTGTCAGGATCTAAGCCTTTTTCTCAGTGTAGCTATGAGAAGGTAATTAATACAGAAGCACATCTACAAGCTTTATTGCTGCAAGATTTACTAATTTGTTCTGTTCTTGTCATATCAGAGAGACCCAAAAACTGGTGAGGAGCCCAATGACATGGACCTTTGGTACATTACTCACACTAAGAATGGGGCATGGAAAGACCAAGCATCTGAAGAAGTCTATGTAAGCTCCTAATGCACTTGTGCATAATTGCTAGTGCATGCAAGTAGATAATGCCTGCAATGTCATCATCAAGTAACTCTTTCATCTGTGTGTTGTAAATTTAAGGAGACAGCAAGGAGGGTTATTTGTGATAAAGAATCAAATGTAGAGGGAAATTTCCTTTCCCTAAAGGAGAGGAGCGAGCTTTCCCAGGAAGCATACAAGGAAGTCATAAAGTGCAAATCAAAAAAGTTGCATGGTAATGGGTACCTTGCAAAAAACCCAACTAGAAGGCAACTGCTGAATGCGGATCACGAGGAACAAATTCGTAGGGAAGAGCAACAGCATTGGGAACACCTCGAACTCATGGAAGAATTTAAGAGGCTACAAGAACAAATGAATTCATGGGAAGCTGACAGGGCAGCTGAAAGGCAAGCTCAAAGGGCATTTTATGCAGCACAGATTGAAGAAGTTATGAGGGCAAGGGAGGCTGATAAATAAGCGTTTAGGCAAGAGATCTAAGCATTGCTAGCAGGACAAGCTCAGCCAGGGTTGCAGCAGGTACTAGTAATGCAAAATGTTAATTTGTAACAGCTAGTTATTGAATGACTTTATTTCCTTTGGGTCTATAACTAACTATCTGTACATGTCCAGCCAAACAACAACGTCACTGCAATTGCAGAGGAGCCGGCTGCTGCCGAAAACACAAGTACTCAAGTTGATGACCCTACCACAGAGATTTAGGTCTCCTCAAATCAGGTTGACTGTGAATTGACAACTTTTTAATGCTATCATCTGATACTGCACAAAATGGTGCCTAATTAATTTTATCCTTCCATCTTATTTGTTCCCAGGACAAGGAGCCTGAAGGCAACCTGGAGGAATCTCAAGAAAGGGCAATTGGCGCTCGGCTGACAAGAAGTGGTAAAGCTAGAAGAAATGAACCATCTAAGGCAGCAGCGGGCAAATTCGTTACTCTACAGCAGTTGAAGCAGGTACCTAAGAAACGAAACGACAGCATCAAGAAACCAGGAGGTGAATGTTTCTACTTCAGCTGTCAAAGTGTTTATAGTTGAGTTCATTACATGCTGTCATTCTCATAATTTTATGATGGTCAATTCATTTAATTTTTTAATGAGGAATTCATATAATTTTATGATCAGTAACGAAACTTTGGTTTAGTGTCTGCTGCTATGTACTCTTAATGTTAATTTTAGTTTACTTGATGCTAAATTATGTCATTCATTCTTTCCAGGAAAGTAAAGGCATTGCGATGGAGCGACAAGTGATGGGATCGACTTTGAGTCATCATCCTTTGTTGATCAAGTGATGGGATTGCTGATCAAGTGCCTAGGATGATATTCATTTCAATCCATTTCATCGCCATTTTGATTTCTTTGAACCAGTGGAGTGTGTGTGTGGTCGTCCCCAAACATTTTAATTCAGTGCTACATGTGTGCACGTGGTTGGATGGAGAGTGAGAAACATTTAAGTATGTGGTGTGCTGTAATTTGTGTGCTACATTTATGGTTAAGTTGTGTTTTGATGCATGTTTGATTGTTTAATTGTGATGATTTTATATTATAATATTATTTTTAATTGTTGGTGACACGTGGTAGTATGTACAAAAATATTAAAAGCGACACCATTCGTTGCAATAGATAATTTATCCTATCACAACCTACTTTTAAAAATGTCACAATAGGTCATGGCAATAGAGGGAGGTACACATGTTGCAACCTACTTTTTTCGATGTCACAATGGGTCGTGGCAACAAAGGGAGGTACACATGTTGCCACCATTTTATCACGGCGGTAATAGAGAAAAGAACTTTACTCAACCAAAACGTTTTGGACGCAATAGAGGAGATCACATATAACAACCAACCATATTGTGTGGCAATAGAGTGTCCAGTCTCTTTCCTCCAAACGCACCTGGTAGCAATAGAGAGGACACCTTATTGCACCGAGATCCATTTCGTGGCAACATAGGACACCACATATAGCAACCAATTCACATTGATGGCAATAGAGGGGTTGCCCTTGTAGCAACCACAACTGGGGTGTAGCAATGCAACATTTTGCAATGCCTCATTTTACACATTGCAACGCTTTATAGATGATGCAATTGGAATCTCTATCATCACCTGATGTGTTGTGATAGGATACATGACAACCAACTCGAGCGTGGCAATGTGTAATTGTTCCAACTTCAACATGTGTTGCAATACCTAAACTCCTGCAACCACCAAAAGATAGTCGTGGCAGAAGGTTAATACCACCAGGCTTTACGCATCACCATCTGACGAAATTGTTTGGTTGCAATTGCGCATATTACAACCAAAACAGGCATATTACAACATATTTTTGCCGGCGCTATTGGGTCAAAACCTTGTAGTGCAGTCATTTACCCTTCATCAGTAAGTGCCATCATGCTCTAATAATGAAGATAATATTCTAAGGTAAGTGGTCACTCTATTCTCTTGATCTTGGTGTGCACATAAGTGAAGACACAAACATATTAGAGTTACAACTTAAATTGATTAATTCAATATGTTTTGCTCTTTAAAATTGTTCATGGCACCATTCTCTTAATCTCAGTCTTAACTAAACAAGTTAGAACATTATATTCAATCTTGGGAAGATGATACTCATACTTATTTGAAAATTTATATAGAGACAGACAATCCTTCTATTGGTTAAGCAATTTCATTCTTTTCTGTCATGAGAACTTAAATGCAACATTAAATGTTTAATCCTTTGATCTTACCACTCATAAATAAATAAATTATGTAACCCAACTTTATCTTGTTTAATGTGCCTAAGGATGAAAATATATATATAAAGCTCCATGTGAAACCCTTATAGTAGGAGTTCTCACTGTGGTGGCCTATAGAATAAAAATATATATCATGCACTTTATGCATATAAACTCGTAAAATCCAAAAATATTAACTAAGCATCTTGCTGCAATACTGCTGTCTTAAAAATACTTTGAAACCACCACAACACCTAATCCTCTAAAAACGGTAATCATTATTGTTTTATCCTAATACCGTTCCACGAGTTTTGGTGTTTTGTGAGATCTTTCTATAGGATGACTCCAAGAGCCAGCTTACCTAGGAATCTTCATCGTCATCACTTGAAGTACACATTTCTGACATACAGCTAACTCCTGTATGAATGAAATAACTTCTTGGGTGATGGAATTGAAGTATTCCAGGAAACACTTGCTCTTATAAGCATGAGACCCTCCATGAGAACCACTCAGCTTCAACGAGGGAGAAAGATAATAAAGTTGAAGAGCTGGAGCCAGAAAAGAGAGAAGCAAAAGACACAGAGGCGAGATGGAAGAAGGCACCTGTGGCATCACCACGAAACGGGGAGTTGACTGAGATTACTTCAGACGATGAACCCACTGAGTAAGTGTTCTCCTCTATCTAAGTCCTGTCGGTAGACTTTAAATTCTGTACCCTAGCCATGAGGTTAGAATGGTAGTTATCTCTTTGAATGCATTTATAATTTATTTAGTAGCATAATTTTGTTTACACACTAAAAAATATAAAAAAATATTTACTGCATTACTCATGGCATCACAAGCCCCATGTGGATACCCTATGGTGGCTTCTGAAGGAACATCCGCTGTGGTGGCAAAAAATAAAAATGACAAAATATAACATTTAATTTCCTGCCTCATAAATAGAAAATTAAAAAATAAGAGAAAATTGAAATCCTGTTTAAATTAGACAACATTAAAGCTAGCTCTTAAAGGTGATCAGTTACTCTTTGGCTGACCGCTAACCCATTAACAAATTCGAGGCTCAAGTTTTGGTTTCCTTTATGTAGGAACAACATTATGACAAGAAGAGAGTCTATTTGTGGCACCCACCTGGAGCGCTGCCGGTTAGCTCACTCTGAAGATCATCAACACCAACTATTGCAAATATCTAGCTTGGGGGAGGAGCATCCCCTAGTTATCAGGTAACTATACCTAGGCGATTATCAAGTCTATTTTATATAGTCATGAAATACCAAAAATATATGGGCACATGAAGATCCATATCTTTAGAGTCTTCTGAGTCCAATAGAAATAAAAAGATGAATAATAATTTAAAATAAAAAACAAAATACTTATCTATATATTAAGGTGTGATCATAGAGTGTGTCTATAGTCAGTCTAGTTTAGAGTCAAATAAAAATTAGAAAATATTAAAATTTTCTTTTGGAGATGATGAATAGTTGCTCTACAGTAATTCCTTTCAAGTGCCTAGTTTTCAATCATGAATTCTCCTGAGTTTTAGACATGACCACTTTAATATAAGAATTTACTCTGAACCTAAATTTTGTGGAGGCATTTGTTTAAGCTGAGTCTAGGTAATTGATATTATACATGAAGGTCTAAGCTGCTATTTATTTTATTCCTAGCATTACTAAGCTCTGGAGATTTATTTTCAAAAACTCAAAATCATACGTGATGAGCTCTTGTATGATAAAGTTTAAATTCCTACCGAAGCCATATATGATACATTTAGAGTTAGGAAAACCTTTGCGCATTCATGCTGCTTGCTTTACATTGAGTTTAGTCAGCCTTTAGAGTATACCTTTTGAGAGTCTTGTCATGCCTTTTAAATCAAGATCACTTATGCACTCCACCCACATATGCATTACTCCTACTCTGGGATGTAAGCACAGTCATTTCCACTTTCATCCAGATCCACCTTAAAAATATTTTCTCCTACACTAGGAGTAAACACCCAAAAATATACCCTATAGGACAACCTCCATTTAATTACTCTAAGTTCTTATCATTATCTCTCCAATTATTTATATTCAAAGGATGCATGTGGCTATGCAAAAGTATTGAAAAAAAGAGAAGAAAAGTGGGAGTAAAAGATGGACAACTGTCCCAATAATTAAAACAATAGGTACATCGATGCCCGCCTCCCGCAGTAATGAAAAAAAAGGAGAGAGAGAAAGAGAGAATAAAGATAGCCCATGTTTTCCTGCAGAAAGTTCTAAGGAGGGAGTAAATTTCAAAGAGCAAAAGTAGAATTAGGATTAGCCACTAAATACTATATATACACCTATCCACCATATTCCATACACATGCACATCTTGATTTGATTGTATGCCTTGATTCTCTATGGATCCATTGTTTGACTTTACAATATATGAATTGCAAGTATGCTCGTCCTTGTTATTGCCACTCCTATAAGCTCCACTATATATATCCTTAGTTATAGGAAGGCATAACCTCATTAATGCCTCAGTGAGATCCATAAATACTACATAATCAGAGACTTGATGGTGTCATACAGTTAAGCTCTGAGTTTTATTTCCAAAACTTGCAACACTCTGGAATATTGGTACTGTGAAGAATTTGAGACATAGTGCTTGACTTGATTGTTCTATCTTTCGATTACTCAAGACTTATGCAAAAGCTATAAAGCTCCATAGTTAAAGGTAAAATGGGTAAGTTTGAAAGTTAGACCAGAGGACAATTTATGTTTAAAAGCAAGTGTACTTAAAAGAAATAAAAGTATTGTAGCAACTCCTGATCCAAGTTTATTAATAATTAGATCTAGGTGGTTTGCCAAGAGACTGGCAAAAGGTAAGCTTGACGGAATTGTTGACGGTCGATAACGTCAATATTTATTAAAACTTTAGACACAATGGAATACATGAAAACACATTAGTCTAGGGTTTAATCTGACAATTTCCATGAGTTTTGCATATTCTATATTTTCCAGGGTTTATTTCACAGAGAGCTGAAAAGAGGGATTCTAGTGCATATTTACCATGAAACTCATCCGCGACGGAAAACATCACGAGAAGACTCAGGAAGGGTCTAGAAGACACCCGAAGGAACGAGAGCCGCGGAGGAGAAAAGGTGGGGCCGGCTAGCCCCACCCTAGGGTCGGTCGGTGCCCAATTTCACCCGATGGCCGCCGCCTTCTGGAGTCTTCCTCCTACGCCTCCTTGGAAGCCAAGCAAAGTATCCCTCCATCAATTTTAAGTCAGTTTGATCCGACGGTACACACAAGACGAAGATGCGGATCACTGACGTGGCGGTTCCTTGCCCCCTACTCCACCTCGGCCTATATAATGACGCCCAAGGCTTCCCCCAATAGGCATTCTACACCCCGGTGCTTCATATTCTCTACATAATTAGGGTTAGGGTCCCTCTAGTTAATCTAGTTCTAGTTCACAAAGTTCTAGTTCATCTAGATGTAGCAATTAGGAGCGACTAATTCTTCTAGATCTAGTCTTGTGTAGAGATTAGAGAGATTGATTACAGGAGTAGAGATTCTGGAGGAGTTCTGGCCTATCGGTGCTTCTTTGTGGCTGTATTCATCTGGATCCAGTTTCCTCGCCTGGAGCTACGTTCTGAGGTACTTTTGTACTTACCATTCCAATTTAAGTAAGCAACTCGTTGTTATTCATTCTTTGATTCACAACTCATATTGAGTGCTTTGATCTTGGTCATTCCTTGGTTGAAGTAGTATTTCATAGTGTAGGCGTGGTGCCTAGGCTAGGTTTACTTGTCGATGTCCCCTGATCAGCCGGACAGTGGTAGTTCTCGTAGGTGACTTTATAGCCGCATTGATTCCTCTATAGTCCAATTCCTGTTGATAGGACTGATAGGCTTATAGGTGCCTGGTAGGAGATTACTCTGTTTCTTCTCCTATTCGGGTTACTTGCCCGATAAGACGATATTATACAAAGTTTACCGAAATCAGAACCAGAGTGCATTAGCTATTTCCTTTTTCTTGATATGATCTAGCCTAATTGTAGGGTTAAGTCTTTATACTTTGTCATCATCACAATATTTAAAACCTCTAGGTAAAATATGACATTGGTATGATATCTATGCGCTTGCGGATAGTCTTACTTAAATCTATTTAAATGGAGTGCATGTAATACCCAATTTTAAGGACAAAACCAGATATGCACCATATGTGAGTTTTAGGAGTCAAATCTCACATATAGCTACAAATAAAGGGTAATATCAAAAGACAATGTGTAAATATATAACATACTTAATATAAAAGGTATAACCTTTGATAGCAAACAACGGATAGACAACTCCAAACTTTGGGTATTAACTTCTCTCCACAGGATCCAACTGACTGGTTGATCACAAGCCCAAAACTTCTCCTGAGGTGTGGGAGAATTGCAAGAGTGAGCACATATCGTACTCAACAAGTATAACCAGGGGTTCATGAGGCTCAAATAGCTGACACTGGTTTGACTGCATTTAGCTTTTAATAGTGGATAGCATATTTATTCATTGGATAGCAAATGTCAAGGTAGCATAAATAATCCCATAACCACATGATCAATTCTATATAGGAATTATGAATAACACATATAAACAACATAATAAACCATCCTTTATCATCATTAATCATGTTCATCAGTGTCCGTCTATTCCGTCAGTTTTTCGGGCCGCCCGTATCCGTGGGCACGGCTAGTATACCAGATTTAACACTCTGCAGAGGTTGTACATCTTTACCCATGAGTCGTGATTTACCCTTTCGCCCAAGGTTGCAAGTCCCTTAACCCCCTTCCTAGGGAGGTCGACAGGGATCACTATGAAGCCTTTCAAAGGTTTCGTCTAACAAGTTAGGGCCATTAGATTCACTCGGCAGGCAGATATAGAGCCCCCTTCCATGGCACATAACCCGCAGCCTATACACATGGACAGAGGCCACACTATACCCAACGTGTCTAGCCATTCTTACGCCATTTAAGGTAACCGCTAACAAGCTAGAAAAAGATCCTCATACTGAGCTAAAACCAGAGCCATATAGCCCTCATGGTTGTATGAGTTGTCCCAGCTTTTGCCAAGGGATAAGTCCTTATGGAGGGTCAAGATCAATTTAGCAAAAGCTAGAGTTCTTTCCACCCTTTATATTCAAGTTGCTAGAAAGCTTATTTTATTGTTTATTGTATATTCAAACATTCATGTTACAAGATCATGGATTATATTCAAGCACTAGCAAGAACTACCCAAATGCATATCCAAAATAGGTAACAAGGAATTCAGGATAACAATCATCTATGATTTTGCTAAGGTCATCAAGGTGGACACATGCATATGATATATATTGTATTAATTGTGTATAGGTAACAAGGATGATCCCCAGTTATACTTGCCTTGATCAAAACTCTCCTGAGCCTGCTGCTGATCTTCAAAAGCTTGACCTTGATCACCAACGTATCGCTCACCGTCTATATCCGATCATCAATCAACAACACACAATCCAATATAGACAATCATACACGAAGCAAACAAGCTATAATTAGAACAATACACCAAATAGTGGTAAAACAAATATAAAAGTTTATTAAAATAATCTATGCAGCGCTACAATCACACAAACGTAAAGTTCACGAAAATCGGAATTAAAACGGAGAAGTTATGAATTTTCTAAGATTTCATATAGAAAAATAATTAATTAAATGCTACTGCAGAATTAAAAAGTTTCAAAACAGCAAACTAATACTTCTAAAATGTAGAGCCCGTAAATACGAATCAAATGAAATTTGAATGGGTCAAATCGGATTTAAAACGAAGATTTTATGAGCTAAACAAATGCAGTGGCAGTTTAGTAAATACCAGAAAGCGTATTCCAGCCTGAACCGACAAGATTACACTTTCCAAACAGCGAAACGAGCTTTCCAGAGGGCGCCAAGGGACGACGGGTTGATTCCAGGAAAGAGTAGGGGCTCTTTAACAAGAATTCCACCTGAAAGGGTATCGGCCTCCATGAACCGTTGGATCAACGAGGGACGGCTTAGATTAGATGCAAGAGAGAGAGGGAAAAAGAACCAGCCGCCGGCGCCGGAACAGGGGCGCAGCGCGGTGGCGCCATTGACTCCGCCCTGGAGCTCGCCGGCGACAGGGTTTCTTGCAAAACTGAGCACCAGAAATCAAAAGAATTACACCGAGCGGATGAGGAGCTTGCCCCGAGCTCACCTATACACCTTGCTCAAGCCGAGGACGCGCGCACGGAGCTCGCAGCGGCGTCGGAAAGAAGCTTTGCGCGGCGAGATCTAAAACCAATCAAAACCCGATGCTAGGGCTCGAATTAGTCGGCTAGGATACAAAAGGGAACCTACGGGGTGGATATGGGAGTTTTATAGGGGTTCGGGGAAGGCGAATCCCGTCCAAAACGGGATCGGGCGGATTTGTTTGCCTCCACGGAGTCCGGCTTGGTCACGAAACGGGGAAGAAGAAAGCCAGTGCGTGCTGACAGGTGGGGCCAGTGTGGCAGAGAGCAAAGGGGGTGGGGCCTGCTCGTCAGCGAGAGAAGAGAGAAAGGGGAGGAGGGCGCGCGCTGGGCTGCCCTTCGGGCCGCGCGAGGGAACTCGGCCGCGGAGTCTGCTGGGCCGAAAAAAAAAAGAAACAGGCCAGAGAGAATAGGGGGAAGTTCGGCTGGGGTTTTCTTCTTTTTTTATTTTCTTTTTCCCAAAGCCTTTTTCCAAAGGATTTTGAAGACAATTAAATACAAACCAAAAGCAATCAACACAAAAAAATATGTTTCAGCATGTATGCACACTCAAGTTTACTAAACTTATGATAAATTTTAATTTCATCAAAAAATTGTTTATTTACTAAATTAAATGCTCACAAAAATACTTAAATAAATCCAATTAAACCCTATTAATTCAAAAGCATTTTTTTTGGGTGTTACAGTGCAGTTAATTTATACCAACAGAAGTCATGCACATCAATTATTCCTATATGACATGTGAAGAATGTGGAGACTACGGACACTAAGCTGTTAGTTGCCCTACACTACAAGAGGATGTGAACTTCATCAACAACAACACCTATTATCGTCCTCAATAAAATCAAGGGTGGAACCAACAACCTTGACAAGGTAATTACCAAGGTAACAACCAAGGTAGTAATTCTAATTTTAACCTTCCACCTTTGAGAGAATTAGTTACTAGTCAATCCAAACTACTAGATCAAATGACTAGGAAACTAACATTAAATGATAAAACTTTGGAAAACATACATACTAGAATGGATACTTTTGCTTCTGCCATAAAAAATCAGCATAGTTTCAATAAAATGCTAGAATCACAATTAGCTCAATTAGCTGCTATAGTTCCTCCATTAGAAAAAGGCAAGATTCTAGGCCAACCAGAAGATTTAGAAACTGGTAACCTTGTTGATATTCACAATGCAACCCAATATCATATTGAGCCTACAGATGTACAATGGATTGACCACTCTCTACCAAAGAAGATGGGAGACCCTAGAAGACCTATCATTCCAATCTCTATAGGATGCCACGGCTTTCCAGAGGCTATCTGTAACTTCGGCGCAAGTGTCAACATCATGCCCAAGGTAATTTATGAGAAAATATTAGATGATCGCCTATAGTATATAAATATGTGTTTGGAGCTTGCAGATCAGTCCATTTGCTACCCTCAGGGAGTACTAGAAGAAGTTGTCATTAGAGTGGGGCAATCGTATGTCCCAGTTGACTTCTTGGTCATGGAGACAGGAGTAGATGAGAAGGCACCCATCATTTTGGGTAGACCATTCTTATGCACAACAAAAGCCATCATCTATGCGGAGTACGCCAAGATCGTCCTATCCATCAAGGATAAGAAAGAGAGATTCACATTCAAGAATCGTGTCCGGAAAACTCCTACAGCCCTAAAGCAGTTCCATCAACAAGAAGAGGAAGAACAGCAACCAATGCCAAAGAAAAAGAACAATAAAAACAATAGAAGATGGAGGAGGACCAAGCATGCACCTGCGGAGACAACTCAATTGATCACTGCTCTCAACACAGATAAAGATCCTTTGCTACCCAAGCCATTCCCAATCAAGAGAGGTGATCCAGGAGTTCCAATCATTGAATGCACAATCAAAGACACCACCTTCCCTCACACCATCTGTGACACCGGATCAGGCTACAATGTAATGTTGTTGATATTTGTTAACGCCATCAGGAAATGATCCGCAAGCGCACGGATATCGGTGAGCACTTCACCCGGGAGGTTATCCAGAGTATCATATTTATATTTCTACCACTGGGAGAAAGCGTGCATCTGACTAACCAAATCTATTGCTACTACCCTTTAGGCTACAAACAATGTGATTTGATGTGAGCGATGTATAGAGAAGACTACAACCGCACTCTCGTTCTAACCTTGGTAAGGATGATCTACTATTCTATTGGAGAGGCTTACGGAATCTAGACACCACAAAGGATGTTCAACCCGCACCTATAAACCCTACCGACCCTGCTAACGGGATTGTGGGCTACAAAGGTAGCTACAGAAATGTCACATTCCTCGCTACTACCACGGTCCGGCTAGACAGGGGATATCTATGAGTACCCTAGCCCAAACACCACGTTTACGCTAGCAATGATTACTCTAAACTCTACGGAAAGAGATTAAAGTAAACTCATAAACCAAAGAACAATAAGAACAAAGAACTTACTAGAATTTAGAAGTCAAAATATTGAAGAATCCTAGGAGCAAGCCTCGGGTTAGGAGACTTGATCCCGCAGGTACAACCTCGGAGTAGACACCGACAGGCCGGGCTTCCTCCGATCTACACCTCCACTCTATCTCTCTCAATCTAGAAGAACTAATTCTAATCTCACATTGGATGCTATGCCCTATGAGGTTGGAACCCTAGAGGGACCTCTCTCTCTCTGAATCCTCACTGGAAAATATGCTAATGAATAATGGGATTGCCCTCCTCCAGGGGCCAGGGGGCCTGCTTATATAGCCCCTCTAAATGAACGTGGGTCGTCAGATCAAACCAACCTTAATCACACGGTTTTCCTTAATCCTTTAGGTCGGTGGAGCATAATCCGCAAGGTGGGACCTGATTGGTCCCTATAGCAGGGTGGGCGCCCTAGGGGGGAGGGCGGGCGCCCTGCCCCCGGGCCCGCTCGGACTTCCGTTCGTTCCCGTGGCTTCTGGACTCTTCTAGGTTGAGGAAAATTGCGTGGCACATTAATATCTCTATGTAAACCCTACATGTGGGCCTTTCCTCCATATTTCCTGATAAAACCCTAAGTCTGTCAAATAAACACCAAAACTCGTGGAATAGACAAACACCAAAACTCGTGGAATTCTGTCAGATAAAACCCTAAGTCTGGGTGTTGGTTGCATTTGGATCCTTTTCTTTATTTATTTTATGATTATATTTGGTACTTAAGGACCGTCAACAACTCCCCCAAGTTTACCTCTTGCTCGTCCCTGAGCAAGGATGGACTCAGGAGTTTCTGCAGTGGTTTCATGCATTAAAAGTACACATACGTTCAAGCAAGATCTCATCTCTGAGTTAGAGTAAACTGTTAAGACTTAAAACTTACTCATTTTTCCTTTCATCATGGGGCTTGCAACCGTCACTTGTGTCTTGAGCAGTTAAAAGATAGAACAGTCTAGTCAAGCGCCATATCTCTTGTTCTTTGATTAACTATAGCTCTGGAGTTTTTGCAGATTTTCAAATAAAACTCAGAGATTCCTTGTATGACTCTCTCAAATATCTCTTTTGTGGTATTTCTGGATCCTTACTAAGGCAGTAATGGTATATGCCTTCTCTCAAAGTATGTGATATTTTTGGTATGAGGCATAGTGATATTGCCTTCTCTCTCACCCTACTCTAATAAGGTTTTGATATCTGGAGCTCAAAGGTAGGAGACAAATAATACATACTTACAAGACATTTATTACATAGTCAAACCATGGATCTAGAAGAACAAGTCAATAAGTCAAATCAAGATGTGCATGTGTGGCGAATGAATGGTGTATGGTGATAACAGGTGAAAGTCTAATTCTACTTTTGCTCTTTTAATGGGATACATACCTTTCTTGCACTTTGAAGCTTTTGGAGGAGAATGAGATGCTCTATATTTTCTTTTTCTTTTCTCTCAGGTGGGTATCTTGTACCCCTAATTCTATTGTCAGACACTTGTCCATTTTTACCTCTCATCTCACTTTTTCTTTTCTTCAAGGTTCCGAGCACTTGCCCCTTTTTATTTCCTCGTATTTTTCCTTTTTTCGAGATTCCGAGCACTTGCCCCTTTTTATTTCCTCGTATTCATCATTTTTTTAGAGCACTCACCCTCCTAGAATAATGTAGCAAGTGGTAGTAACCAAAATAACTGGAGCATTTATTTCACAGGGAATAACAGGGGTAGGAAAAAGTTTTTGGCTATTCTCTTCTGGATAGGAGTAGAATAATTTCAGGTGAATCTGGAGATGGAATTGAGTGGATGTATGTGGATGCGTACTTCTGGAGTAGAAGTAGCATGTATGAGTGAACGTGAAAGTGAATCTTGATTTTAACCGCATGACAAGCTCCTAATGGTCTACACAGCTTGACCACACTCAATGCTCATAAGCAGTAAAAAGTAAATGTATGGTTCTTAGTCTAATAAGCATGTATGTATGGCTGTGGTAGGAATTTAAACTCTTTTCATACAGGAACTCATCATGCAATATTTTAAAGATTTTCAAAGATAATATTCTCCAGAATTCTAGCAACTCTAGGAACAGATAAACAGCAGCTCAACCATTCCATATCATTTCTGTTAATGACTTACACTTTAGATCAAGTACTCTTCCTACAAGTTCAGGTTTAGAGCAGGTTTAAATTATAACAGTTATGCCTAAACTTGAGAGAGAGCTCAAACTTGAATACTAGGTACATGGCAGAGCAACTGTTTATGATATCCATGTAAGAGTTTATCATTTAAGTTCAGTTTGGCCTAGACACTTTATTTATTTATTTAGCAAACTAAGCAAAGATATATATAAGCACAAAAATTTTTATTTGGGTTTTCATGATTATGCATCTTTTTATTATTTGAGTAAAGTATAAACGCGAGTAGAAACACTTAGCTGGATAAATGGGGGTGCTCTCCCCTAAGCTAGATTTTGACATACTTTCTTCTCATGTAGCTAGCAGGTGACGAGGGTGTATTTGAATGTCGGCAGCACCATGACAGCGATTACTATGTCCTCCGCCGCTAGTCTTCTTTGATCCTTGAATTCTGTGGAGCTCAAATAGATAACAAAGCTTTGTGGAACTGGTTAAGTGTTAGCATAAAATCTCTTAGCCTTTATCATATTGAGATTCCTCCTAATAAATTTTATTTATTTAGCAGGATCATGCACTTATTATTTTTATATTTTTATTGTAACATGAAAACATATTTATTTTATGCCAGCACAGCCAATATACCTATGGGTTTTAAACCATAAGTCTACTCACATGGGGCTTTAGATTTTATGATGCAGTGCAACGAACAAATATTTTTGTTTTCTTTTCTAATGCTAATGTGGAAAAGTAAATATGCTAATGCAAGTGATGAAATAAAAAGGAAAAGGAATGCAGAAAAGATAAATATGGGTAAATACCGATTTTACCTTCAGGTAAGGATCCAATGTTTTAAGTCTTCTGGACAATACTTCTCACCGTGTTTATTCTTTAGGTGCATTATTTGATTAGGTGTGGGCCTTGACATCTGCACCTCTTGATACAGTGTCACCCATGTTCTTCGTTTGTCCAGTAGTTCGAGGTGCGGCATTGGCCGCATCCTGCTCAGTGTGTTTGTGCTCGTAGATCCAAGTCCTTCACTTGGTGGAATCTGGGAGTTGTAAAACTCCTTAAGGTTTTGTTCGAAGTGTACCTGCTCATAGAGACAAGACAGAGATCAAGTGCATGGGCCCTGTTGGTGAAAAACACCAATAGAACCAAAAGTGTATTTGTTCTTCTCTAACCTTAAGCATAGTGAGCAAGACAAAGTTGATGGATAATAAGATCATGAGTGTAGCATTTAAAACATTTGTCAGATCAGATCGCTCGACCTAATGGAAAGATAATCTATCTATATTTATGTTTTTTATATCTTCCAAAGATTGAATGGGCAACATTTTAGCTTATATGATTAGGAGTGTGGGATCACAAAGGTAGTACTAAGAACAAAGATTAAAGGACTAAACATGTTGAATTAATTGGGTTGGTTAATTTATGTTTGTCTCTTTATTCATGTGAACGCCAGAACCAAGGAGAAGCTTATAAAAGTAATAGTCGAGTACCTTAAGATGTTACCTTACTTGAAGAGTGATGGTACATTATCACCTTGTGGAAGCTTTCCTTTCTTAGCGGTAGTGCACCGTGTTTGTGGCACTCTTTGTCTCGTTCCATGGATCATCTCTCAATGATGAATGAGCTATGTCTTCTTTGTGCAAATCGTTAAACTTCACGTGTCTCCTTTGTCTCCAATGTGAGTTTGTATCTCAGGACTTCCCAGGTTGATATTGAAAGTTTTCCTGCAGGGGTTAGTCCGACAAAATATACCAATGTCTACTCAAGCAGTTTTTAATTCAGTAACCAAACTAGACGCCATGTCTAATCAGATTAAGGAAGGCTATTTAACCTAAGCACCATGCTTAATTTAAATGCCAATGGAAGTATGTTGAGTACTTCCAAACCAACACTTGCTTGTGAATAGACAAAGGTAACATGATAGCATTTATAGAGATCTACTCAGGTGGAGATGAAAAATAAGTTTAGTGTTTAGAAAAAATTGAGCATGCCTCAAAAGTAGGGACAACCAACATAGCAACATGGCAAAGGATGTTCTTATGTAAGGTATTTCCCCCAAGCTTGAATTTTGCAAAATTCAAGATTGGATGAATTTAATTCAATGTTGCATGATGATTGGTTGGGGATACCTTGCGCTTGTCATTCCTCAGATCTTCTTGCTCCAATCCTAGAAAGGTTAGTGACACGAATACTCGAAGGAATATTTCTACAATTATCTTTGTATGCTCAATACACAAGGCAATGTTGCAAATAATTAAAAGTTCATGTTATGATCTGATAAGTGCTTGTTTTAGGACACTAAGCTTGTCCTTGGGAAACCATCAAATTACGTTGGTGAAGTGGTTTCCCCTCCAACACCAACCTAAGCGTGCCTATATCAAGATCGACTCAACGATATCTGCAATATTTATTATAGACATATGCATCGATAACCACCCCTTTAAAGTTTTTATAAATAGAAAGGAAGAGGGGGTTGGAGATCTCAAATGTGGTAAGGTTGGAGAGACCAATTGATTGGGGAGATGTTTTATATGAGCAAGGACTTGGTGAGGTATTTATGAAATAACTTCCATGCTCACTGTTGTTTCTCTCATTCTCAAACTGCAAGGATGATTCTTCATGAATGCTTTAAATTCCTCTAGGATTGTCTCTCAAGTTTGTTTTATCCATCCATTCAATGGTGATAGCACATGGATTTTTAATGCCCTCTAGCCATTGATGTTGCTCTTGTCGATCATCCTTGTGGTCTTGGTGACTCTTATGCATGAGATGTCTAGAGAGATTCATAGGATCATCAGGAGGTTCAAGAGAAAGAGCATAGTAGAAATTATTAGGCTCAAGGATGGGTTTAAAGATAGGTTCAAATGAGTCATCAAAAGTCGGCGTAGAAGGGGAGAAGATGAGATTGTCTTCTAAATGGCTTCGCTCTCCTTCTATTGCATCACTTAAGATGCCATCCTTGAGTCTTTCTAGATGTCCACCAAAGGGATTGGATTTGAGATGCTTTCTAAGAGATCCCTTCTTAGGAAGGTTCAGACTATATGCACTCAAAGGTCTCTTATGAAGCAGGAAGTTTAAGCTCATCCCAAAATGAATTTCCAAAGGTAGAATTTCTTCTTCCCTTAGATAATTTTGGAGCACTACTAGTTTGGGTTGGATAGCCGAATCATGGGATTGAAATGTTTGGAAATCAGCTATTAAAACTTCCTTTCCTCGTCTGGGAGATGATTCCTTCTCTATCTCTAGGATTTTTTATGAAGACTAGTGCAAGAAGGATGTCCACGAATGAAGACATACCTTGCTTTACTAACAGATAAAGAAAGAAAAACTCTACCAAAGGTTATATGATTAAGACCAATGTGAAAATATCGAGGAAAAACATGGTCTTGTAGGGCTAGGTCTAAACCAGAATTTATAGAAAGATTAAAAGATTCCCTAGGTGTAGCTAAAAGTTCATTATCTGAAATGTTTGGAAATCAGCTATTAAAACTTCCTTTCCTCGTCTGGGAGATGATTCCTTCTCTATCTCTAGGATTTTTTATGAAGACTAGTGCAAGAAGGATGTCCACGAATGAAGACATACCTTGCTTTACTAACAGATAAAGAAAGAAAAACTCTACCAAAGGTTATATGATTAAGACCAATGTGAAAATATCGAGGAAAAACATGGTCTTGTAGGGCTAGGTCTAAACCAGAATTTATAGAAAGATTAAAAGATTCCCTAGGTGTAGCTAAAAGTTCATTATCTTCTTGATTAAAAGATAGGACCTCGACTATAGAAAAGGGTTAGTTTTGACCTATTGCAATCAACTCCGGACACAGATCATAATTAGGGGCAAAGAAAGGACTTGTTGACTCCCATGGTCTATGGCTGGTCTCCAAAGGTGTAAAAAATTCAATAATAGGTGTGGAATTTGAGTTATCCATAAGGATGGAAAAAATAAGAAGATAAAAGAATAAAAGTATAATACAAGATAATAGCAAGACTCAAAGTTATCTCAGCAAACCGTCTTTCTCCCCGGCAACGGTGCCAGAAATGCTTGTTGATATTTGTTAACGCCATCAGGAAATGATCCGCAAGCGCACGGATATCGGTGAGCACTTCACCCGGGAGGTTATCCAGAGTATCATATTTATATTTTTACCACTAGTAGAAAGTGTGCATCTGACTAACCAAATCTATTGCTACTACCCTTTAGGCTACAAACAATGTGATTTGATGTGAGCGATGTATAGAGAAGACTACAACCGCACTCTCGTTCTAACCTTGGTAAGGATGATCTACTGTTCTATTGGGGAGGCTTACAGAATCTAGACACCACAAAGGATGTTCGACCCGCACCAATAAACCCTACCGATCCTGCTAACGGGATTGTGGGCTACAAAGGTGGCTACATAAATGTCACGTTCCTCGCTACTACCACGGCCCGGCTAGACAGGGGATATCTATGAGTACCCTAGCCCAAACACCACGTTTACGCTAGCAATGATTACTCTAAACTCTACCGGAAGAGATTAAAGTAAACTCATAAACCAAACAACAATAAGAACAAAGAACTTACTAGAATTTAGAAGTCAAAATACTGAAGAATCTTAGGAGCAAGCCTCGGGTTAGGAGACCTTGATCCCGCAGGTACAACCTCGGAGTAGACACCGACAGGTCGGGCTTCCTCCGATCTACACCTCCACTCTATCTCTCTCAATCTAGAAGAACTAATTCTAATCTCACATTGGATGCTAAGCCCTATGAGGTTGGAACCCTAGAGGGACCTCTCTCTCTGAATCCTCTCTGGAAAATATGCTAATGAATAATGGGATTGTCCTCCTCCAAGGGCCAGGGGGATTGCTTATATAGCCCCTCAAAATGAACGTGGGCCATCGGATCAAACCGACCTTAATCGCACGGTTTTCCTTAATCCTTTAGGTCGGTGGAGCATAATCCGCGAGGCGGGACCTGATTGGTCCCTGTAGCAGGGCGGGCGCCCTAGGGGGGAGGCCGCGCGCCCTGCCCCCGGGCCCGCTCGGACTCCCGTTCATTCCCGTGGCTTCTCGACTCTTCTAGGTTGAGGAAAATTGCGCGGCACGTTAATATCTCTATGTAAACCCTACATGTGGGCCTTTCCTCCATATTTCCTGGTAACCCCTACCGAAATAGACAAACACCAAAACTCGTGGAATTCTATCAGATAAAACCCTAAGTCTGGGTGTTGGTTGCATTTGGATCCTTTTCTTTATTTATTTGATGTTTATATTTGGTACTTAAGGACCGTCAACAAATGTCAAAACAGGTATACGATGAGTTATTTGATTTACCTTTATACCCAACATGTATTCAGCTGTAGATGGCGGACCAATGACTAAGGTTCCCTAAAGGTGTGGTCAAGAATGTTGTAATAAGAATTCAAGGACAATATATACCTGTAGATTTTCTAGTTCTTGACATGTAGGGAGACAATGAGTCCCCGATCCACTTGGGAAGACCGTTCCTCTACACAGCCAACGCCAACACCTACATCAGTTCTGGACATATCCACTTCAACCTACCTACTAGGTACGTGTTGACACTTGCTAACCCCACTTGAATACTAGGTTGTCATCCCCAGCATGGCACTAGAGTGTACTATGGTATTTATACGCACACAGATAAATCCAGAAGCGCACGGATACCGTTGTAGCTTTTACCCGGTTAAAGGTTTTATCGTATCCACAGGGAAACGGGAGAACTGATCTACGCTCTAACTTAACCTAGATAGATGGGTAAGTGTAAATAGGAAAGATGGTAGAATTGAATAAGAACAATATTAAAGGTAAAATAACAATGGGTGATAATATGGGAATAGAGAGTAGAGCAATCTAGTATATGGGCGATGGTAGGAGAATAAAGAGGATAACTATGGTTTCTCTACTTCAAAGGGGTATGTCTATGTCTGAGACGAACCACGTGATAAGAATACACCACAAAGGATGCTTATCCATAGGCCGATAAACCCTACCCGTCCTGCTAACATGAGGTGGACTACAGGGGACCAACATAACTGTCACCTACGCGGCCTACCACACGATCCAGCTAGACAGGGGATATCCACAAGTATTCTAGGTCTAAGCAGCACGCTTACAACTATACTACAACTCTAACCTATAGGGTCCTATAGATTAAAAGTACTCAAAAGAGTTGTGAACCAGAACATACATGAATAGTAATTGCATAATGAAATAGAAGTAGATTACTAGAGTCATCCCATGAGCAAGCTCGATTAGAACTTGATCATGGTGAAGTACAACTGGAGGAAGAACCGACAGGCCGGCCTCTCCTCCAATCCTCCCTCGCTCTCCATCTCGCTACTATCTAGATCTACTCTAGTTTAGAGATGAGAGGAGAGCTCTCATCTCCAAACCCTAGCTTTTGCTCTGTCTATGTAGAGGAAAGGTTATCCTTCGAGGGAACCTCTCAACTCTACAATGAACTTGTTCTCCTCTAAGGGACAGGGGGTCTGCTTATATAGTCCCCTCAAGTGAACGGTTATCCTTGATCCTTTAGGTCGGTGGAGCGTAATCCGCGAGACGAGTCCTGATTGGACTCTGGGACAGGCTGGGCGCCCTAGGGGGGAGGGAGGGCGCCCTGCCCCCGGGCCCGATCGCCTTCCTATTCGTTCCCGTTCCTTCTGGAGTCTTCTAGATGATAGAAAATTGCGCGGCACGTTAATATCTCTATGTAAACCCGACGTGTGGGCCTTTCTTCCATATTTCCTGATAACCCCCTTCAGAAATAGACAAACACCAAAACTCGTGGAATTCTGTCAGATAAAACCCTAAGTTTGGGTGTTGGTTGTATTTGGATCCTTTTCTTTATTGATTTGATAATTATATTTGGTACTTAAGGACCGTCAACAACTCCCCCAAGCTTACCTATTGCTCGTCCCGGAGCAAGGATGGACTCAAGATTTTTTCCAGTGGTTTCATGCCTTAAAGGTACACATGCGTTCAGACAAGATCTCGTCTCTAGGTTAGGGTAAACTGTTAAGACTTAAAACTTACTCATTTTACCTTTCACCATGGGGCTTGCAACTGTCTCTTGTGTCTTGAGCAGTTAAAAGATAGAACGGTCAAGTCAAGTGCCATGTCTCGTATTCTTGATCAGCTATAGTTCTGGAGTTTTTGCAGATTTTCAAATAAAACTCAAAGATTCCTTGTATGACTCTCTCAAATCTCTCTTTTGTGGTATTTCTGGATCCTTTCCAAGGCAGTAATAGTATATGCCTTCTCTCAAGGTATGTGGTATTTTTGGTATGAGGCATAGTGATATCGCCTTCTCTCTCACCCTACTCTAATAAGGTTTTAATATCTGGAGCTTATAGGTGGGAGATAGATAATACATACTTATAAGACATTTATTGCATAGTCAAACCATGGATCCAGAGAAACAAGTCAATAAGTTAAATCAAGATGTGCATGTGTGGCGAGTGAATGGTGTATGGTGATAACAATGGTGAAAGTCTAATTCTACTTTTGCTCTTTTGAGGAGATACATACCTTTCTTGCACTTGAAGCTTTTTGAGGGGAATGAATTGCTCTATATTTTCTTTTTCTTTTCTCTCAGGTGGGTATCTTGTAACCCTAATTCTACTGTCGGACACTTGTCCATTTTTACCTCTCGTCTCACTTTTTCTTTTCTTCGAGGTTCCGGGCACTTGCCCCTTTTTATTTCCTCGTATTTATTTTTTTTCTTTTTTTTCTTTCAGAGCACTCACCCTCCTAGAATAATGTAGCAAGTGGTAGTAATCAAAATATCTCGAGCGTTTATTTCACGGGGAAAAGAGAAATAGGAGAATGTTTTTGGCTATTCTCTTCTAGATTAGGAATAGAATCATTTTAGGTGAATCTGAAGATGGAAATGAGTGGATGTATGTGGATGCGTACTTCCAGAGTAGAAGTACCATGTATGAGTGAACGTGCAAGTGAATCTTGATTTTAACCGCATGACAAGTTCCTAAGGGTCTACATAACTGTTGGGTATTTTAAACGCAAACAGAAAAATCCGCAAGCGCACGGATACCGATGTAGCCTTCACCCGGGAGTATTCCAGAGTATCGATTTTCCACAGGGAACGTGAGTGTACTAATTAAGATCCAAGATCGCCCAAGGATAACTATATAATTATTTTTGGTGGGAAGAGAGGAAGTTTCCTGAGAGTTCTCTAGTTGATCTAAGAATCAAGAATTACTTCAAGATTATCTATATCGGGACATCAGAACACTAACCACAGAAAGAGATGAGAAGGGGGCTAGGAAGCTCCGACTACGGTCCTACAAACACCGATCCGAACGTGGTGGAATACGTCGACCGTTAGGGCTATCACTACCCTAAGGCTACCACAACAATCCGCAGGATTGGGTGCAATTCCAGGTAATTGCAAGACTAAACACCACGTCTAATCTATTAATTACTACTCTAATGTTTCAAAGATTAGAGCACTTGATGCAAGCGGGAATCCAATAAATAACTTGAATGTAAATAAAAGTAATAAAAGAACTCAGGAGTTATGAGTTGAAGAACCTGGAGAACGATGAAGAACGAACCAGATGCTGCAAAAGTACAATGTTGAGGAAGATCCGACAGATCCGGCTCCTCCTCCGCTCTCCTCTTCTCTCTCCCTATTTTCTAGATTACAACTAGAACTAACTAGAACTAGAACTAGAGGAACTAGAACTAGAACTAGATGAACTAGAACTAGATCTAGATGAACTAGAGATAGAACTAGAAGAACTAGAGGGATCCTCTCTACTTGGATGAAGAATTGAAACCCTAGCTTTGATTCTATAGAAGAGGTATGATCTCCAGGGGCCAGGGGGTCTGGTTTTATAGTCCCTTCAAGTGAATCTGGGTCGTCGGATCAAACCGACATTGATCGCACGGTTTTCCTTGATCCTTTACGTTGGTGGAGCATAATCCGCGAAACGTGTCCTGATTGGGCACTGTAGCTGGGCGGGCGCCCAGGAGAGTTGGGCGGGCGCCCTGCCTCCGAGCCCGATTTCCTTCCCGTTTGTTCTCGTGGCTTCTGGAGTCTTCTAGATGGTAGAAAATTGCGCGGCACGTTAATATCTTTATGTAAACCCGACGTGTGGGCCTTTCTTCCGTATTTCCTGATAACCCCCTGCAGAAATAGACAAACACCAAAACTCGTGGAATTCTGTCAGATAAAACCCTAAGTCTAGGTGTTGGTTGCATTTGGATCCTTTTCTATGATTAATTGATGGTTAAATGTGAGTATTAAGGACCGTCAACAAGCTCACCCAAGCTTAACCTTTGCTCGTCCCTGAGCAAAGATGAACTCAAGAGTTTCTGTAGTGGTTTCATAACTTAAAGATACACATGCGTTTAAACAAGACCTCATCTCTGGGTTAGGGTAAACTGTTAAGATTTAAACTTACTCATTTTACCTTCCACCATGGGGCTTGTAACCGTCACTTGTGTCTTGAGCAGTTAAAAGATAGAACGGTCTAGTCAAGCACCATGTCTCTTGTTCTTCGATTAACTATAGCTCTGGAAATTTTGCAGATTTTCAAATAAAACTTAGAGATTCCTTGTATGACTCTCTCTAGTCTCTCTTTTGTAGTATTTCTGGATCCTTACCAAGGCAGTATTGGTATATGCCTTCTCTCAAAGTATGTGGTATTTGTGGTATAAGGCATAGTGGCATTGCCTTCTCAGTCACCCTACTCTAATAAGGCTTTTGATATCTGGAGCTCATAGGTGGGAGATAGCTAATACATACTTACAAGACATTTATTGCATAGTCAAACCATGGATCCAGAGAAACAAGTCAATAAGTCAAATCAAGATGTGCATGTGTGGCGAATGAATGATGCATGGTAATGATGGTGATAACAATGGTGAAAGTCTAATTCTACTTTTGCTCTTTTGAGGGGATACATACCTTCCTTGCTCTTTTGAAACTTTTGGGGAGAATGAGATGCTCTGTATTTTCTTTTTCTTTCCTCTCAGGTGGGTATCTTGTACCCCTAATTCTACTGTCGGACACTTGTCCATTTTTACCTCTCGTCTCACTTTTTTTTCTTTTCTTTCGAGGTTCCGGGCACTTGCCCCTTTTTATTTCCTCGTATTCACTTTTTTTTCAGAGCACTCATCCTCCTAGACTAGTGTAGCAAGTGGTAGTAACCAAAATATCTTGAGCATTTATTTCACAGGGAAAAACAGGAATAGGAGAATGTTTTTGGCTATTCTCTCCCGGATTAGGAGTATAATATTTTTGGGTGGTTCTAGAGATGGAAATAGATGGATATATGTGGATGCATACTTCCAGAGTAGAAGTTGTATGTGTGAGTGAACGTGCAAGTGAATCTTGATTTAACCACATGACAAGCTCCTAAGGGTCTACACAGCTTGACCACACTCAATGCTCATAAGCAGTAAAAAGTAAATGTGTGGTTCATAGTCTAACAAGCATGTATATATGGCTGTGGTAGGAATTTAAACTCTCATCATACAGGAACTCATCATGCAACATTTTAAAGATTTTCAAAGATAAAATTCTCCAGAATTCTAGCATCTCTAGGAACAGATAAACAGCAGCTCAACCTTCCCATATCATATCCGTTAACGACTTAGACTTCAGATCAAGTACTCTTCCCACAAGTTCAGGTTTAGAACAAATTAATAACAGCCAAGCCTAAACTAGAGAGAGAGATTTCAATTTTGAGAACTAGTCATGGCAGAGCAACTATTCATCATTTCCATGTGAGAGCTTATCATGATGGTTCATAGCAGACTTTATTTATTTATTTATTTAGCAAACCAAGCAAAGATATATATAAGCACAAAATCTTTATTTGGGTTTCTATGATTATGCATCATTTTATTATTAGAGTAAAGTATAAACGTGAGTAGAATACTTAGCTGGATAAATAGGGGTGCTCTCCCCCAAGCTGGATTTTGACGTAGTTTCTTCTAATGTAGCTAGCAAGTGGTGGAGGTGTATTTGAATGTCAGCAGCACCCTGACAGCGATTAGGATGTCCTCCGTCTGCTAGTCTTCTTTGATCCTTGAATTCTGTGGAGCTCAAATAGACAACAAAGCTTTGTGGAACTAGTTAAGTGTTAGCATAAATATCTAGCCTTTATCATGTGGAGCCTCCTCAATAAATATTACTCTCTGTAGTAGGATCATAAATTTATTTTTATAATTTTATTTTTTTATAGGACAAGAATATATTTATTTCATTTTTACGCCACCACAGTGAATGTACTTATGGGTTTTATGCCATGAACATACTCACATGGGGCTTACTATTTTTAACATTTTTATTTTCTTTTCAAGATGATATAAACATGATTAACTAAGCAAACTATTTTAAAATAATTGAAAGGAAAAAGATAACTACCAAGTTTACGTCTTGGCAAGGCGTTCGGTGTTTTTAAGTCCTCCGAACGGGACTCTCCATTTTCTTAGTCGTCCTGGGATTCGCTGGATGGCGTAGTCGGTGGTTCCGGCGGTGTCTGCTCTTCGTGTATAACTATCTTCTCTCTCCACACCTGCCTCGTTGCTACGATCTCCTCAGGATAGTTCTGTTCAAGCTGTATGTCTTCAGACCTTACAACTTCTCCTTCATAGTCTACCCATCCGTCCTTGATAATTTGCCTCCTCTGGTTGTGATTGCGTCATCTCCTTGTCCTGACATGCTTAGAGTCTTCAACTATATAGTTAGGGTCAGTAAAACAGTGGCGTACCTTCTCTCAGGGGAAGTGCATGTGGACTTCTCTAGTTCCAATGTATATGATTGCTTTAATGGTGCTAAAAAAATGGTCTTCCAAGGATGATGGGTGGATCGTACTCGTCTTCTCCCATGTCAATAACCTTAAAATCATCTGGAGCTGAATGTATGTTGGTTGTAGGGACATGGTTCCATGCAGGAGCTGATAAGTGACTGCGGCCATTATGTTGACGTTAGATCCGGTGTCGCAAAGCATCTTTTGAAAAGAATATCCGTTGATTGTGCACTCGATGCTTGGAACACCAGGGTCGTCCTTCTTGATCAAGAAAGGCGACTTGAGTTGACGATCTTGACCTCCTTGAGCTGCAGTGACCATCTTAGCTGACTCGGTACACATTTGCTTGTTCCTGTTCCTCCTGTTGGTCCTCTTCCTTGGTTCATGTCGGGATTGCTCTGGGATTTGTGTAGTCTTGTTTTTGAAGGAAAACGTCTCCTTCTTCCCCTTGATGTAGAAACTGATCTTGGCAGCACTAGCGTAGATGTCAGCTCCCGAGGTGTTCAGGAATGGCCTCCCTAGGATGATGGGTGCCCTCTCATCAGTATCAGTCTCTATCACCACGAAGTCTGCTGGAGCGTATAAGGTACCAACTCGGACGTAGAGGTTCTTCAATATTCCCTTTGGGAAACTTAGTGTCTGATCTGCAAGCCTGAGCATAATGTTGACGCTGGAGCCAAAGTTGCAGAGTGCTTCTAGGAAGTCCACCATGCCGATGGAGATCGGGATGACGGGACGTCCTGGATTGTATCTCTTGACCGGCAGAAGGTCAGAAATTACTTCCACAATAGAGTTACTCCAGTAGTTACGTCCTCAAGCATCTCAGGGCAGTGATTACCTGAGTGTCCAGTATCTCCAGTGTGTTTGTGCTCATAGATCTAGGTTCTTCACTTGGTGGAGTCTGGGAGTTATAAAAGTCCTTCATATTTTGCTCGAAATGTACCTGCTCATAGAGACAATGCAGAGATCAAGTGCATGTGCCCTGTTGGTGGAAAACACCAACAGAACCAAAAGTGTATTTGCTCTTCTCTATCCTTAAGCATAGTGAGCAAGACACAGTTGATGGATAATAAGATCATGAGTGTAGCATTTAAAACATTCGTCAGATCAAATCACTCAACCTAATGGAAAGATAATCTATCTATACTTATGTTTTTATATATATATATATATATATCTTCCAAAGATTGAGTGTGCAACATTTTAGCTCATATGATTAGGAGTGTGGGATCACAAAGGTGGAAGGACTAAACATATTCAATCGATTGGGTTGGTTAATCTAGAATTGTAAATCATACATGTTTGTCTCTTTTACTCATGTGAACGCCAGGACCAAGGAGAAGCTTATAAAAGTGATAGTCAAGTACTTTAAGATGTTACCTTACTTGAAGAGTGATGGTACAGTATCACCTTGTGGAAGCTTTCCCCTCTTAGCGGTTGTGCATCGTGTTTTTGGCACCCTCCATGGATCATCTCTTGTGAGCCATGTCTTCCTTGCGTCAATTGTTAAACTTCATGCGTCTCTCTCTTTGTCTCCAGTGTGAGTTTGTCTCAGGACTTCCCAGGTTGATATTGAAAGTTTTCCTGCAGGGGTTAGTCCAACAAAATATCCAATATCTACTATAGCATACTATCGGCTCAAAAATCAACCTAGACACCATGTCTAATTTGTTTTAGGAGGGCATTTTAACCTAAGCATCATGCTTAATTTAAACTCCCTTGGAAGTAAGATCATCATTCCTAAACTAAGCACCATGCTTAATTAAGAGATAAATGAAACTACTCCAAGCCTAGACATATACTAAAGCAAATAAAGGTAGCATGAGAGCATTTATAGAGATGTACTCAAGTGGAGATGAAGTAGTGTGATTAGTATTTAACAAATTGAGCATGTCTCAAAGGTAGGGACAACCAACATAGCAACATGGCAAAGGATGTTTTTATGTAAAGTACTCCCCCAAGCTTGAATTTTGCAAAATTCAAGTTTGGATGAATTTAATTCAATGTTGTATGATGATTGGTTGGACATACCTTGTGCTTGTCATTCATCCGATCTTCTTGCTCCAATCCTAGAAAGGTTAGTGACAAGAATACCCGAAGGAACTTTTTTTTACAATTATCCTTATATGCTCAATACACAAGGTAATGTTGCAAATAATTAAAAGCTCATGTTATGATCTGATCAGTGCTTATTTTAGGACACTAAGCTTGTCCTTGGGAAACCATCAATTTATGTCAGCGAAATGGTTTCCCCTCCAACGCTGACCTATATCAAGATCAACTCAACGAGATCTGCAATATTTAATATATACATATGCATCGACAACCGCCCTTTTAAAGTTTTTATGAATAGAAAGGAAATGGGGGTTGGAGATCTAGAATGTGGTGATGTTGGAGAGACCAATGGATTGTGAAGATGTTGCATATGAGCATGGAGTAAATGAAGTGGCTATGAAATAAATTCCATGCTCATTAATGCTTAGAGTGAAATCCATGTGGTATGGTGAAAATGGTAAGGTGAGTGTGGTAAAAAAAAGAAAAGAAAAAAGGATACACGGACGACTTGGTTCGAAACTAGCACAGCTACCGTTCCCCGGCAACGGCACCAGAAAGCTTGTTGGGTATTTTAAACGCAAACAGAAAAATCCGCAAGCGCACGGATACCGATGTAGCCTTCACCCGGGAGTATTCCACAGTATCGATTTTCCATAGGGAACGTGAGTGTACTAATTAAGATCCAAGATCGCCCAAGGATAACTATATAATTATTTTTGGTGGGAAGAGAGGAAGTTTCCTGAGAGTTCTCTAGTTGATCTAAGAATCAAGAATTATTTCAAGATTATCTATATCGGGACATCAGAACACTAACCACAGAAAGAGATGAGAAGGGGGCTAGGAAGCTCCGACTACGGTCCTACAAACACCGATCCGAACGTGGTGGAATACGTCGACCGTTAGGGCTGTCACTACCCTAAGGCTACCACAACAATCCGCAGGATTGGGTGCAATTCCAGGTAATTGCAAGACTAAACACCACGTCTAATCTATTAATTACTACTCTAATGTTTCAAAGATTAGAGCACTTGATGCAAGCGGGAATCCAATAAATAACTTGAATGTAAATAAAAGTAATAAAAGAACTCAGGAGTTATGAGTTGAAGAACCTGGAGAACGATGAAGAACGAACCAGATGCTGCAAAAGTACAATGTTGAGGAAGATCCGACAGATCCGGCTCCTCCTCCGCTCTCCTCTTCTCTCTCCCTATTTTCTAGATTACAACTAGAACTAACTAGAACTAGAACTAGAGGAACTAGAACTAGAACTAGATCTAGATGAACTAGAGGTAGAACTAGAAGAACTAGAGGGATCCTCTCTACTTGGATGAAGAATTGAAACCCTAGCTTTGATTCTGTAGAAGAGGTATGATCTCCAGGGGCCAGGGGGTCTGGTTTTATAGTCCCTTCAAGTGAATCTGGGCCGTCGGATCAAACCGACATTGATCGCACGGTTTTCCTTGATCCTTTAGGTCGGTGGAGCATAATCCGCGAAACGTGTCCTGATTGGGCACTGTAGCTGGGCGGGCGCCCAGGAGAGTTGGGCGGGCGCCCTGCCTCCGAGCCCGATTTCCTTCCCGTTCGTTCCCGTGGCTTCTGGAGTCTTCTAGATGGTAGAAAATTGCGCGGCACGTTAATATCTCTATGTAAACCCGACGTGTGGGCCTTTCTTCCGTATTTCCTGATAACCCCCTGCAGACAAACACCAAAACTCGTGGAATTCTGTCAGATAAAACCCTAAGTCTAGGTGTTGGTTGCATTTGGATCCTTTTCTATGATTAATTGATGGTTAAATGTGAGTATTAAGGACCGTCAACAATAACTTGACCATACTCAATGCTTATAAGTAGTAAATGTACGGTTCATAGTCTAATAAGCATGTATATGTGGATGTGGTAGGATTTTAAACTCTCATCATACAGGAACTCATCATGCACATTTTAAAGATTTTCAAAGATAAAATTCTCCAGAATTCTAGCATCTCTAGGAACAGAAAAACAGCAGCTCAACCTTCCCATATCATATCTGTTAATGACTTAGACATTAGATCAAGTACTCTTCCCACAAGTTTAGGTTTAGAGCAAATCTTAATTCATAACAGTCTTGCCTAAACTTGAGAGAGAATTCAATTTTGAGAACTAGTCATGGCAGAGCAACTATTCATCATTTCCATGTGAGAGCTTATCATGAGGGTTCATAGCAAACTTTATTTATGTATTTATTTATTTAGCAAACTAAGCATAGATATATATATATAAGCATAAAATCTTTATTTGGGTTTTTTATGATTATGCATCTTTTTATTATTTGAGTAAAGTATAAACGCGAGGAGAAACACTTAGCTGGATAAATGGGGGTGCTCTCCCCCAAGCTGGATTTTGACGTAATTTCTTCTGATGTAGCTAGCAGGTGGCGGAGGTGTATTTGAATGTCGGCAGCACCCTGACAGCGATTAGTATGTCCTCCATCTCCTAGTCTTCTTTGATCCTTGTATTCTGTGGAGCTCAAATAGACAACAAAGCTTTGTGGAACTGGTTAAGTGTTAGCATAAAATCTCTTTGCCTTTATCATGTTGAGCTTCCTCTAATAAATATTACTCTCTTTGGTAGGATCATAAATTTATTTCTATATTTTCATTTTTATAGGATAGGAATATTTTTAGTTTTACGCCACCACAGTTAATGTACTTATGGGTTTTATGCCACGAACATACTTCATGTGGGGCTTACTGTTTTTAACATTTTTAATTTCTTTTCAAGATAGCATGATTAACTAACAAGCCATTTAAGGATAGTAAATAATTTAAGGAAAAGGGAATGCAGAAAGGATAAATATGCATAACTACTGATTTTACCTTTCGGCGAGGGTTTAATATTTTAAGTCTTCTGAACAAGACTTCTCACTGTGTTCATTCTTTAGGTGCGCCATTTGATTCAGGTGTGGACCTTGATGTCTGCACCTCATGATACGGTGTCACCCATGTTCTTTGTTTGCCCAGCAGTTCGAAGTGTGGCGTTGGCAGCATCCTCCTCAGTGTGTTTGTGCTCGTAGATCTAGGTCCTTCACTTGGTGGAATCTGGAAGTTGTAAAACTCCACCATGTTTTGCTCCAAGTGTACCTGCTCATAGAGACAGGGCAGAGATCAAGTGCATGGGCCCTGTTGGTGGAAAACACCAACAGAACCAAAAGTGTATTTGTTCTTCTCTAACCTTAAGCATAGTGAGCAAGACAAAGTTGATGGATGATAAGTTCATGAGTGTAGCACTTAATAACATTTGTCAGATCAGATCGCTTCAACCTTATGGAAAGATAATCTATCTATGTATATGTCTTTTTCTTTATATCTCTCAAAGATTGAATGTGTAACATTTTAGCTCATATGATTAGGAGTGTGGGATTATGAAGGTAGTACTAGGAACAAAGATTAAAGGACTAAACATGTTGAATCAGTTGGGTTGGTTAATTTGGAGTTATAAATCATACATGTTTGTCTCTTTATTTATGTGAACGCTAGAACCAAGGAAAAGCTTATAAAATTGATAGCCACATATCTTAAGATGTTACCTTAATTGAAGAGTGATGGTACCATCTCACCTTGTGGAAGCTTCTCTTTCTTAGCGATTGTGCATCGTGTTTGTGGCACCCTCTATGGACCATCTCTTATGAGCTACGTCTTCCTTGTGTAAATTGTTAAACTTGATGTGTCTTTCTCTTTGTCTCCAATGTGAGTTTATCTCAGGACTTCCCAGGTCGATATTGAAAGTTTTCCTGCAGGGGTTAGTCCGACAAAATATACCAATATCTACTCAAGCAGTTTTTTGTTCAGTAACCAAACTAGACTCCATGTCTAATTAGATTAAGGAAGGCTATTTAACCTAAGCACCATGCTTAATTTAAATGCCAATGGAAGTATGTCGAGTACTTCCAAACCAACACTTTCTAGTAAATAGACAAAGGTAGCATGACAGCATTTATAGAGATCTACTCAAGTGCAGATGAAGTAGTGTGATTAGTATTTAACAAATTGAGCATGTCTGGAAGGTAGGGACAACCAACATAGCAACATGGCAAAGGATGTTTTTATGTAAAGTACTCCCCCAAGCTTAAATTTTGCAAAATTCAAGTTTGGATAAATTTAATTCAATGTTGTATGATGATCGGATGGACTTACCTTGTGCTTGTCATTCATCCAATCTTCTTGCTCCAATCCTGGAAAGGTTAGTGACAAGAATACCCGAAGGAATATTTTTACAATTATCCTTATATTCTCAATACACAAGGTAATGTTGTAAATAATTAAAAGCTCGTGTTACGATCTGATCAGTGCTTATTTTAGGACACTAAGCTTGTCCTTGGGAAACCATCAATTTATGTCGGTGAAGTGGTTTCCCTTCCAACGCTGACCTATATCAAGATCATCTCAACGAGATCTGCAATATTTATTATAGACATATGCATCGACAGCCGCCCTTTTAAAGTTTTTATAAGTAGAAAGGAAGAGGGGGTTGGAGATCTCAAATGTGGTGATGTTGGAGAGACCAATAGATTGGGAAGATGTTGCATATGAGCATGGAGTAAACGAAGTGGCTATGAAATAAATTCCATGCTCACTAATGTTATCTTCGTCTCCAATCTGAATGTTCGGAGTTTCTCCTAGATTAGTCTCACCTATGTCCTCTTCTATAGTTGGATGAATCTCATCTTCAAAGGGAGTCAAGAACTCACCATCTGAAATTGAGCCAAAGTCGGAATCCATTAAGGCTTCTTCCTTATCCATCCATTCTACACATTCCAGTCATTTAGAACTTGTGATCAAGACAGGGGAGCTGATAGAATCTTCTCTATGGCTTAGCTCTCCTTCTATGGCATTACTTGACATGCCATCCTTATGGTCTTCATGACTCCTATGGTTTGGTCGTCTTGATGGATTGCTAGGATCATCATGAGACTTAAAAGGAGAGGGATAAGAGGGGTCTCTATGGTCAAGGATGGATTTAGAATTTGTGAACATGGAAGGGGAGCAGATAGAAGTTTCTATCTGCTTTAGCTCTCCTTCACTTGATATGTCATCCTCAACTTCTTCATAACAGGAACTAGGACATTCTCTAAGGGAACCATTATTGCAAGGATTTGAATTATCCCTGCTTGAAGGTCTCTTATGGAACCAGAAGTCTAAACCATCAGCATTTGAAAAATTTAAGGTCGGAATTCCTTCCACCCTTGGAGAATTTTGGGATATTGATGGTTTAGGATCGATAGCTAAAGTTTGGAATTGAAGTGGTTGTGATCTGGCTATCAAAACTTCTTCTTCTTGTCTAGGAACTGGTTCTTTCTCTTTCTTAGGGATATAAATGCTAGGAAACTTTCCACTTAATGAATCAATTAAATCCCTAGCTTTACTAGCAGGTAGGTGATAGAAGGATCCTCTAGAGGTTGTATTCACGGTTTGCTTATTTTCCCTACTAAGGCCCTCAAAAAAGTGAATTAGAAGAACTTCTTCTGGAATAGAAAGCTTTGGGCCAGTGAGAGTAAGGTTAATAAAGCGGTCCCATGATTTGCCGAGAGATTCTTCTTCCAGTTGTCTAAAAGAAAGAATCTCACGTCGAAGTTCCACCACTTTGGAGATTGGAAAATATTTAAAAAGAAAACTATTATATAACTCCTTCCAATCTCCATGAACACTCCCTACTTTGAGTTTGTATAAATGTCTAGCTTTTCCTTTTAAAGAGAACGGAAAGAGCTTCCATTTAAGGGTCTCATCGGACATGCCTTCAATGCGAAGGAGGTCACAGACTTGATAAAACTCTCTTAGGTGTGTGTATGTGTTTTCCTCACCTTCTCCTGAGAAAGGTTGTTTTTGAACAAATTCTATGTATTCGGGGTCTATCTCAAAACTAGATACTATGTAGGCTTTGAAGATTTTGGTGGTTCGAGATGTGTGCCCGTAGGTCTATGAAACTGATAGATAGACATGTTTGCATTCATGATAGACCAGAAATCAAGGATTAGATAAGAGGAAAGAATAGCAGAGATGAGGCAAAGGATAAAAGGAAAATATATATTTATTTTTATTATTATTTTTTTTAGAAAATGATTAAGCTAGTTCGTAGTCAACTCAGCAACCGTCTCCCCGGTAACGGCGCCAAAAATGCTTGTTGACACTTGCTAACACCACTTGAATACTAGGTTGTCATCCCCAGCATGGCACTAGAGTGTACTATGGTATTTATACGCACACAGATAAATCCGGAAGCGCACGGATACTGTTGTAGCTTTTACCCGGTTAAAGGTTTTATCGTATCCACAGGGAAACTGGAGAACTGATCTACGCTCTAACTTAACCTAGATAGATGGGTAAGTGTAAATAGGAAAGATGGTAGAATTGAATAAGAACAATATTAAAGGTAAAATAACAATGGGTGATAATATGGGAATAGAGAGTAGAGCAATCTAGTATATGGATGATGGTAGGAGAATAAAGAGGATAACTATGGTTTCTCTACTTCAAAGGGGTATGTCTAGGTCTGGGACGAACCACGTGATAAGAATACACCACAAAGGATGCTTATCCATAGGCCGGTAAACCCTACCCGTCCTGCTAACAGGAGGTGGACTACAGGGGACCAACGTAACTGTCACCTACGTGGCCTACCACATGATCCAACTCGACAGGGGATATCCACAAGTAATCTAGGTCTAAGCACCATGCTTACACCTATACTACAACTCTAACCTATAGGGTCCTATAGATTAAGAGTACTCAAAAGAGTTGTGAACCATAACATACATGAATAGTAATTGCATAATGAAATAGAAGTAGATTACCAGAGTCATCCCATGAGCAAGCTCGATTAGAACTTGATCATGGCGAAGTACAACTGGAGGAAGAACTGACAGGCCGGCCTCTCCTCCAATCCTCCCTCGCTCTCCATCTCGCTACTATCTAGATCTACTCTAGTTTAGAGATGAGAGGAGAGCTCTCATCTCCAAACCCTAGCTTTTTTTCTGTCTATGTAGAGGAAAGGTTATCCTTCAAGGGCACCTCTCAACTCTACAATGAACTTGTTCTCCTCTAGGGGACAGGTGGTCTGCTTATATAGTTCCCTCAAGTGAATCTGGGCCGTCGGATCAAACCGACATTGATTGAACGGTTATCCTTGATCCTTTAGGTTGGTGGAGCGTAATCCGCAAGACGAGTTGTGATTGGACTCTGGGACAAGGCGGGCGCCCTAGGCGGGAGTGCGGGCGCCCTGCCTTCGGGCCCGATCGCCTTCCCATTTGTTCCCGTGGCTTCTGGAGTCTTCTAGATGATAGAAAATTGCGCGGCACGTTAATATCTCTATGTAAACCCGACGTGTGGGCCTTTCTTCCATATTTCGTGATAACCCCCTGTAGAAATAGACAAACACCGAAACTCATGGAATTCTGTCAGATAAAACTCTAAGTTTGGGTGTTGGTTGTATTTGGATCTTTTTCTTTATTTATTTGATGATTATATTTGGTACTTAAGGACCGTCAACAGTACGCTGCCAATTTAAAACACAAGTTATCCATGAGCAGATCAGGAAGCAACGCAACAGGAGAAGACATCAAGCCTACCGTCAGGTCGCCCAGGCTCACTGCAGATGGGAAAACTTTCCTAGCAAGATTGTGAAATATGAAGATCGCTTCAAAGAGCAAGAAGAGAACACACGAGCACCCCTCTGGAGTGAGTGGGCAGCAGAAGCTGAAAGGATGGACCAAATCGCCAAGAAGGAGAAAGAGGAGATCTTAGCCCGATTAGAAGCCTAGGAAAAGGAGAATAAAGCTGAAGAGCTGGAGCTAGAGAAGAAAGAAGAAAAAGAAACAGAAGCAAGATGGAAGGAAGATGCACAATGATGCATCACCACAAAACGGGGAGTTGACTGAGGTTATCTCAGACAATGAACCCACTGAGTAAGTGCTCCCCTCTATCTAAGTCCTGTCAGTAGACTTTAAAATTCTGTACCCTAGCCATAAGGTCAGAATGATAGTTATCTAGTTAAGTTAGCATGCATTAGTAATTTCGCTTTAATACACCTAGTAGCATATTTATTTCTCTTAACATATTAATACAAAATACAAACAAATATTTACTGCTTTAATTACTGCATCATAAATACCAAAGCCCCATGAGGATAAACTTATGGTAACCCCTTAGGAATATTTACTATGGTTGCATAAAAAAATTAAATGGCATTCACATTTATTTCATGCATTGTAAAATTAGAAAATACAAAAAGATAGAAACATGAAATTCTACAAAATTAGCTCATAAGAATAATCAATTGCTCATTGGCTGACCGCTAACCCATTATTAAATTCAAGCCTCGAGTTTTGGTTTTATTGTTGGAGTATGACTATGCATGAATAATATTATAGCAAGGAGAGTCTATCAGTGGCACCCACCAAGTTCGCTACTGGTTAGCTCACTCTAAAGTACATCTACACCAAGTATTGCAACCATCCAGCTTGGGGGAGGAGCATCCCCCAGTTATCAGGTAATTATACCTAAGTGTTTTTCGAGTCTACATTGTTATAAAAATACCAAAAATATGTGAGCGCATGAAGATTCACCATAGTATCATAGAAAAACATAAAAATGCCAAAAATATGTGGGCACATGAAGGTCCACAAGTCATAGAGTCTTTTGTGAGTTTATAATTAGTTAAGTGTTAGAGTCTGTTCAGAGTCAGGTTAAACTAGAGCGAAATAAAAATTGATGAACATTAAAATATTATCTTGGAGATGATGAATAGTTGCTCTGTTACCTAGATTTCAACATTAGATTCTCTCGAGTTTTGGACATGGCTGTTTTAATTTGAAGATTTACTCTGAACCTGCAACTTGTGGAGGCATAAGTTTGAGCTAAGTCTAGATACTTTAGCTCTCCTTCACTTGATATGTCATCCTCAACTTCTTCATAACAGGAACCAGGACATTCTCTAAGGGAACCATTATTGCAAGGATTTGAATTATCCCTGCTTGAAGGTCTCTTATGGAACCAGAAGTCTAAACCATCAGCATTTGAAAATTTTAAGGTCGGAATTCCTTCCACCCTTGGAGAATTTTGGGATATTGATGGTTTAGGATCGATAGCTAAAGTTTGGAATTGAAGTGGTTGTGATCTGGCTATCGAAACTTCTTCTTCTTGTCTAGGAACTGGTTCTTTCTCTTTCTTAGGGATATAAATGCTAGGAAACTTTCCACTTAATGAATCAATTAAATCCCTAGCTTTACTAGCAGGTAGGTGATAGAAGGATCCTCTAGAGGTTGTATTCACGGTTTGCTTATTTTCCCTACTAAGGCCCTCAAAAAAGTGAATTAGAAGAACTTCTTCTGGAATAGAAAGCTTTGGGCCAGTGAGAGTAAGGTTAATAAAGCGGTCCCATGATTTGCCGAGAGATTCTTCTTCCAGTTGTCTAAAAGAAAGAATCTCACGTCGAAGTTCCACCACTTTGGAGATTGGAAAATATTTAAAAAGAAAACTATTATATAACTCCTTCCAATCTCCATGAACACTCCCTACTTTGAGTTTGTATAAATGTCTAGCTTTTCCTTTTAAAGAGAACGGAAAGAGCTTCCATTTAAGGGTCTCATCGGACATGCCTTCAATGCGAAGGAGGTCACAGACTTGATAAAACTCTCTTAGGTGTGTGTATGTGTTTTCCTCACCTTCTCCTGAGAAAGGTTGTTTTTGAACAAATTCTATGTATTCGGGGTCTATCTCAAAACTAGATACTATGTAGGCTTTGAAGATTTTGGTGGTTCGAGATGTGTGCCCGTAGGTCTATGAAACTGATAGATAGACATGTTTGCATTCATGATAGACCAGAAATCAAGGATTAGATAAGAGGAAAGAATAGCAGAGATGAGGCAAAGGATAAAAGGAAAATATATATTTATTTTTATTATTATTTTTTTTAGAAAATGATTAAGCTAGTTCGTAGTCAACTCAGCAACCGTCTCCCCGGCAACGGCGCCAAAAATGCTTGTTGACACTTGCTAACACCACTTGAATACTAGGTTGTCATCCCCAGCATGGCACTAGAGTGTACTATGGTATTTATACGCACACAGATAAATCCGGAAGCGCACGGATACTGTTGTAGCTTTTACCCGGTTAAAGGTTTTATCGTATCCACAGGGAAACTGGAGAACTGATCTACGCTCTAACTTAACCTAGATAGATGGGTAAGTGTAAATAGGAAAGATGGTAGAATTGAATAAGAACAATATTAAAGGTAAAATAACAATGGGTGATAATATGGGAATAGAGAGTAGAGCAATCTAGTATATGGATGATGGTAGGAGAATAAAGAGGATAACTATGGTTTCTCTACTTCAAAGGGGTATGTCTAGGTCTGGGACGAACCACGTGATAAGAATACACCACAAAGGATGCTTATCCATAGGCCGGTAAACCCTACCCGTCCTGCTAACAGGAGGTGGACTACAGGGGACCAACGTAACTGTCACCTACGTGGCCTACCACATGATCCAACTCGACAGGGGATATCCACAAGTAATCTAGGTCTAAGCACCATGCTTACACCTATACTACAACTCTAACCTATAGGGTCCTATAGATTAAGAGTACTCAAAAGAGTTGTGAACCATAACATACATGAATAGTAATTGCATAATGAAATAGAAGTAGATTACCAGAGTCATCCCATGAGCAAGCTCGATTAGAACTTGATCATGGCGAAGTACAACTGGAGGAAGAACTGACAGGCCGGCCTCTCCTCCAATCCTCCCTCGCTCTCCATCTCGCTACTATCTAGATCTACTCTAGTTTAGAGATGAGAGGAGAGCTCTCATCTCCAAACCCTAGCTTTTTTTCTGTCTATGTAGAGGAAAGGTTATCCTTCAAGGGCACCTCTCAACTCTACAATGAACTTGTTCTCCTCTAGGGGACAGGTGGTCTGCTTATATAGTTCCCTCAAGTGAATCTGGGCCGTCGGATCAAACCGACATTGATTGAACGGTTATCCTTGATCCTTTAGGTTGGTGGAGCGTAATCCGCAAGACGAGTCGTGATTGGACTCTGGGACAAGGCGGGCGCCCTAGGCGGGAGTGCGGGCGCCCTGCCTTCGGGCCCGATCGCCTTCCCATTTGTTCCCGTGGCTTCTGGAGTCTTCTAGATGATAGAAAATTGCGCGGCACGTTAATATCTCTATGTAAACCCGACGTGTGGGCCTTTCTTCCATATTTCGTGATAACCCCCTGTAGAAATAGACAAACACCGAAACTCATGGAATTCTGTCAGATAAAACTCTAAGTTTGGGTGTTGGTTGTATTTGGATCTTTTTCTTTATTTATTTGATGATTATATTTGGTACTTAAGGACCGTCAACAGTACGCTGCCAATTTAAAACACAAGTTATCCATGAGCAGATCAGGAAGCAACGCAACAGGAGAAGACATCAAGCCTACCGTCAGGTCGCCCAGGCTCACTGCAGATGGGAAAACTTTCCTAGCAAGATTGTGAAATATGAAGATCGCTTCAAAGAGCAAGAAGAGAACACACGAGCACCCCTCTGGAGTGAGTGGGCAGCAGAAGCTGAAAGGATGGACCAAATCGCCAAGAAGGAGAAAGAGGAGATCTTAGCCCGATTAGAAGCCTAGGAAAAGGAGAATAAAGCTGAAGAGCTGGAGCTAGAGAAGAAAGAAGAAAAAGAAACAGAAGCAAGATGGAAGGAAGATGCACAATGATGCATCACCACAAAACGGGGAGTTGACTGAGGTTATCTCAGACAATGAACCCACTGAGTAAGTGCTCCCCTCTATCTAAGTCCTGTCAGTAGACTTTAAAATTCTGTACCCTAGCCATAAGGTCAGAATGATAGTTATCTAGTTAAGTTAGCATGCATTAGTAATTTCGCTTTAATACACCTAGTAGCATATTTATTTCTCTTAACATATTAATACAAAATACAAACAAATATTTACTGCTTTAATTACTGCATCATAAATACCAAAGCCCCATGAGGATAAACTTATGGTAACCCCTTAGGAATATTTACTATGGTTGCATAAAAAAATTAAATGGCATTCACATTTATTTCATGCATTGTAAAATTAGAAAATACAAAAAGATAGAAACATGAAATTCTACAAAATTAGCTCATAAGAATAATCAATTGCTCATTGGCTGACCGCTAACCCATTATTAAATTCAAGCCTCGAGTTTTGGTTTTATTGTTGGAGTATGACTATGCATGAATAATATTATAGCAAGGAGAGTCTATCAGTGGCACCCACCAAGTTCGCTACTGGTTAGCTCACTCTAAAGTACATCTACACCAAGTATTGCAACCATCCAGCTTGGGGGAGGAGCATCCCCCAGTTATCAGGTAATTATACCTAAGTGTTTTTCGAGTCTACATTGTTATAAAAATACCAAAAATATGTGAGCGCATGAAGATTCACCATAGTATCATAGAAAAACATAAAAATGCCAAAAATATGTGGGCACATGAAGGTCCACAAGTCATAGAGTCTTTTGTGAGTTTATAATTAGTTAAGTGTTAGAGTCTGTTCAGAGTCAGGTTAAACTAGAGCGAAATAAAAATTGATGAACATTAAAATATTATCTTGGAGATGATGAATAGTTGCTCTGTTACCTAGATTTCAACATTAGATTCTCTCGAGTTTTGGACATGGCTGTTTTAATTTGAAGATTTACTCTGAACCTGCAACTTGTGGAGGCATAAGTTTGAGCTAAGTCTAGATACTTTAGCTCTCCTTCACTTGATATGTCATCCTCAACTTCTTCATAACAGGAACCAGGACATTCTCTAAGGGAACCATTATTGCAAGGATTTGAATTATCCCTGCTTGAAGGTCTCTTATGGAACCAGAAGTCTAAACCATCAGCATTTGAAAATTTTAAGGTCGGAATTCCTTCCACCCTTGGAGAATTTTGGGATATTGATGGTTTAGGATCGATAGCTAAAGTTTGGAATTGAAGTGGTTGTGATCTGGCTATCGAAACTTCTTCTTCTTGTCTAGGAACTGGTTCTTTCTCTTTCTTAGGGATATAAATGCTAGGAAACTTTCCACTTAATGAATCAATTAAATCCCTAGCTTTACTAGCAGGTAGGTGATAGAAGGATCCTCTAGAGGTTGTATTCACGGTTTGCTTATTTTCCCTACTAAGGCCCTCAAAAAAGTGAATTAGAAGAACTTCTTCTGGAATAGAAAGCTTTGGGCCAGTGAGAGTAAGGTTAATAAAGCGGTCCCATGATTTGCCGAGAGATTCTTCTTCCAGTTGTCTAAAAGAAAGAATCTCACGTCGAAGTTCCACCACTTTGGAGATTGGAAAATATTTAAAAAGAAAACTATTATATAACTCCTTCCAATCTCCATGAACACTCCCTACTTTGAGTTTGTATAAATGTCTAGCTTTTCCTTTTAAAGAGAACGGAAAGAGCTTCCATTTAAGGGTCTCATCGGACATGCCTTCAATGCGAAGGAGGTCACAGACTTGATAAAACTCTCTTAGGTGTGTGTATGTGTTTTCCTCACCTTCTCCTGAGAAAGGTTGTTTTTGAACAAATTCTATGTATTCGGGGTCTATCTCAAAACTAGATACTATGTAGGCTTTGAAGATTTTGGTGGTTCGAGATGTGTGCCCGTAGGTCTATGAAACTGATAGATAGACATGTTTGCATTCATGATAGACCAGAAATCAAGGATTAGATAAGAGGAAAGAATAGCAGAGATGAGGCAAAGGATAAAAGGAAAATATATATTTATTTTTATTATTATTTTTTTTAGAAAATGATTAAGCTAGTTCGTAGTCAACTCAGCAACCGTCTCCCCGGCAACGGCGCCAAAAATGCTTGTTGACACTTGCTAACACCACTTGAATACTAGGTTGTCATCCCCAGCATGGCACTAGAGTGTACTATGGTATTTATACGCACACAGATAAATCCGGAAGCGCACGGATACTGTTGTAGCTTTTACCCGGTTAAAGGTTTTATCGTATCCACAGGGAAACTGGAGAACTGATCTACGCTCTAACTTAACCTAGATAGATGGGTAAGTGTAAATAGGAAAGATGGTAGAATTGAATAAGAACAATATTAAAGGTAAAATAACAATGGGTGATAATATGGGAATAGAGAGTAGAGCAATCTAGTATATGGATGATGGTAGGAGAATAAAGAGGATAACTATGGTTTCTCTACTTCAAAGGGGTATGTCTAGGTCTGGGACGAACCACGTGATAAGAATACACCACAAAGGATGCTTATCCATAGGCCGGTAAACCCTACCCGTCCTGCTAACAGGAGGTGGACTACAGGGGACCAACGTAACTGTCACCTACGTGGCCTACCACATGATCCAACTCGACAGGGGATATCCACAAGTAATCTAGGTCTAAGCACCATGCTTACACCTATACTACAACTCTAACCTATAGGGTCCTATAGATTAAGAGTACTCAAAAGAGTTGTGAACCATAACATACATGAATAGTAATTGCATAATGAAATAGAAGTAGATTACCAGAGTCATCCCATGAGCAAGCTCGATTAGAACTTGATCATGGCGAAGTACAACTGGAGGAAGAACTGACAGGCCGGCCTCTCCTCCAATCCTCCCTCGCTCTCCATCTCGCTACTATCTAGATCTACTCTAGTTTAGAGATGAGAGGAGAGCTCTCATCTCCAAACCCTAGCTTTTTTTCTGTCTATGTAGAGGAAAGGTTATCCTTCAAGGGCACCTCTCAACTCTACAATGAACTTGTTCTCCTCTAGGGGACAGGTGGTCTGCTTATATAGTTCCCTCAAGTGAATCTGGGCCGTCGGATCAAACCGACATTGATTGAACGGTTATCCTTGATCCTTTAGGTTGGTGGAGCGTAATCCGCAAGACGAGTCGTGATTGGACTCTGGGACAAGGCGGGCGCCCTAGGCGGGAGTGCGGGCGCCCTGCCTTCGGGCCCGATCGCCTTCCCATTTGTTCCCGTGGCTTCTGGAGTCTTCTAGATGATAGAAAATTGCGCGGCACGTTAATATCTCTATGTAAACCCGACGTGTGGGCCTTTCTTCCATATTTCGTGATAACCCCCTGTAGAAATAGACAAACACCGAAACTCATGGAATTCTGTCAGATAAAACTCTAAGTTTGGGTGTTGGTTGTATTTGGATCTTTTTCTTTATTTATTTGATGATTATATTTGGTACTTAAGGACCGTCAACAGTACGCTGCCAATTTAAAACACAAGTTATCCATGAGCAGATCAGGAAGCAACGCAACAGGAGAAGACATCAAGCCTACCGTCAGGTCGCCCAGGCTCACTGCAGATGGGAAAACTTTCCTAGCAAGATTGTGAAATATGAAGATCGCTTCAAAGAGCAAGAAGAGAACACACGAGCACCCCTCTGGAGTGAGTGGGCAGCAGAAGCTGAAAGGATGGACCAAATCGCCAAGAAGGAGAAAGAGGAGATCTTAGCCCGATTAGAAGCCTAGGAAAAGGAGAATAAAGCTGAAGAGCTGGAGCTAGAGAAGAAAGAAGAAAAAGAAACAGAAGCAAGATGGAAGGAAGATGCACAATGATGCATCACCACAAAACGGGGAGTTGACTGAGGTTATCTCAGACAATGAACCCACTGAGTAAGTGCTCCCCTCTATCTAAGTCCTGTCAGTAGACTTTAAAATTCTGTACCCTAGCCATAAGGTCAGAATGATAGTTATCTAGTTAAGTTAGCATGCATTAGTAATTTCGCTTTAATACACCTAGTAGCATATTTATTTCTCTTAACATATTAATACAAAATACAAACAAATATTTACTGCTTTAATTACTGCATCATAAATACCAAAGCCCCATGAGGATAAACTTATGGTAACCCCTTAGGAATATTTACTATGGTTGCATAAAAAAATTAAATGGCATTCACATTTATTTCATGCATTGTAAAATTAGAAAATACAAAAAGATAGAAACATGAAATTCTACAAAATTAGCTCATAAGAATAATCAATTGCTCATTGGCTGACCGCTAACCCATTATTAAATTCAAGCCTCGAGTTTTGGTTTTATTGTTGGAGTATGACTATGCATGAATAATATTATAGCAAGGAGAGTCTATCAGTGGCACCCACCAAGTTCGCTACTGGTTAGCTCACTCTAAAGTACATCTACACCAAGTATTGCAACCATCCAGCTTGGGGGAGGAGCATCCCCCAGTTATCAGGTAATTATACCTAAGTGTTTTTCGAGTCTACATTGTTATAAAAATACCAAAAATATGTGAGCGCATGAAGATTCACCATAGTATCATAGAAAAACATAAAAATGCCAAAAATATGTGGGCACATGAAGGTCCACAAGTCATAGAGTCTTTTGTGAGTTTATAATTAGTTAAGTGTTAGAGTCTGTTCAGAGTCAGGTTAAACTAGAGCGAAATAAAAATTGATGAACATTAAAATATTATCTTGGAGATGATGAATAGTTGCTCTGTTACCTAGATTTCAACATTAGATTCTCTCGAGTTTTGGACATGGCTGTTTTAATTTGAAGATTTACTCTGAACCTGCAACTTGTGGAGGCATAAGTTTGAGCTAAGTCTAGATAGTTGGTTGATATGATCATTGAAAGTCTGAGCTGCTATTTATCTTATTCCTAGCATTACTAAGTTCTAGAGATTTATTTTGAAAAATCCAAAATCCTACATGATGAGTTCTTGTATGACAAAGTATGAATTTCTACCAAAGCCATATATAATATCCATTTAGAGTTAGGAAAACTTTCGCACATTTATGCTGCTTGCTTTGCATTAAGTTTAGTCAACTTTGTAGTATACCTTATGAGAGTCTTGTCATGCTTTTAGAACCAAGATCACGTACACACTCTAGTTCACATATGCATTATTCCCACACTAGGAGTAATCGCAATCATTTCCATTCCATGTTCATCAATCATGTTCTCCTCCTACACTGGGAGAGGGCACAAAAATATACAATCACCCTATAGGATAACCCGTGTCTTTAGTGCTCTAAGTTCTTATTATTACCTCTCTGATCAGTTATTGTATTCAAGGGATACATGTGGCCATGCAAAAATATAAAAGAAGAAAAGAGAGTAAAAGATTGACAAGTGTCCCAGTAATTAAAACAATGGGTACTAGAAGCCCACCACCTTGAATAAAAACGAATAATAAAGATAGCCCATGTTTCTCCCGTGAAAAGTTCCAAGATCAAAACAGAGATTTATCCTCAAGGAGCGAAAAGTAGAAATAGAAATTAGCCATAGATACCACAAATGCACCTATCCACCATATTCCATACACATGCACATCTTGGTTTGATTGTATGCCTCGATTCTCTATGCATCCATTAGTTGTGTTGGGTACCATAAAAAGGGATACCCAAATCAGAGCAATAAAAAACGCAAAGGACAAAACAAATTAACCACAATCGCCAGGGCACGGGCCCTAGCTCATCTGACTCCTGGGCCTCAGGTCCAAACCACGACTCGCCCGACCCCCTGGGCCTCGGACGCAAGCTCCGCCTCGCCCGACCCCTCAGGGCCTCAGACGCAAGTTCTGTCTCGCCCGACCCAGGGGCTCGGATGCAGACACCGCCTCGCCCGATCCCCTCGGCCTCGGGCGTAAGTTCCGACTCGCCCGACCCCTCCAGGACTCGGGCGCCAAACGCCGCTCCACCAGATCAGGGCAAGGCTTCCGACGCACGGCGCCCGTACCTAAAACGCGACAGGCGCAGTGACTCCCATGTCACAGGAGGGCATGGTGGCGACTATTCCAACCACCCTGGTCACTGTAGCCTTATCTCTTTTACTATACAACCTTACCTCTTTCACTATGGAGTACCGCCTCACAGTGAAAAAAGAATGGGGGAGATTAACCAGCATCACTATTGGCTGTCTTCTCCCACTATAACAGGACAAGCTGCAGTACCACCGATCCGATCCCCACGACTTTAACAGGGCTCGGCGACCCTCCACAGGAGTAACCATACTGTCAACCATACCTCAAGGACGGCATGGGCAAGCTTCAACAGGGTCGGGGCTGTAGTTTCACCACTCAACAGAGGAAAATCACCCATCACACATGTAAAATCCTGCGCCCCTTGAGACTATAAAAGGGGAGCCAGGGCTCACAACCAGGACAAGTCCACCAGGATCACACACACAACACACAATCGCCACATTTCACAACTAGCTCACCCACAGAGTAGCAACCTGCACTCTGTCCTCCACAAAAGCCGACACTTGGGACTTAGCCCTCTCTCGCAACCCGCTTGTACCCGCCTACTACAAGCATCTTTGGGTGCAAGGCAATACAGACCTCCGATCTCACTGGACGTAGGGCATCCTTGGCCCGAACCAGTATAAATTCTCTGTGTTCCACTTGCATCACCATCCAAGCTTAGGTAGTCACGCATACTCATACTCGTTTGTGTCTAGACCACGAGTCCAGACGCCGACAAGTTGATTCTACAATACATGCATTGCAAGTATGTCTATCCTTGTTATTGGCACTCCTATAAGCTCTACCATATATACCTTTAGTTATAGGAGGTATAGCATCATTAATGCCTCAAGAGAGAACCATAAATACCACATACATTGAGAGATTTAAGGGTGTCATACAATTAAGCTCTGAGTTTTATTTTGAAAACTTATAAAAACTCCAGAATAATGGTTCTGCAAAGAATTTGAGACATAGTGCTTGACCAGATTGTTCTGTCTTCTAATTGCTCAAGACTCATGCAAGAGTTGTAAAAGTCCATGGTTAAAGGTAAAACGGGTAAGTTTGAATATTAGAGCAGTTATTAAACTAATCCGGAGGAGAATCTTTGTTTGGGAGCATGTGTACTTGGAAAGAATGAAAACATTGTAGCAACTCTTGATCCAAATATATATACTGCTTATGCTTGGTTTGCCAAGGGACTGGCAAAAGGTAAGCTTGGGGGGAATTGTTGACGGTCGATAAAGTCAACTTTTATTAGAGCTTTAGACCCAAAGGAGAACATGAAAACACACTAGTCTAGGGTTTAAACTAACAATTTCCACAAGTTTTGCATATTCTTTATTTTCCAGGGTCTATTTCTAGAAAAGCTGAAAAGAGGAATTCAAGTGCAAAATAAACACAAAACTTATCCGCTGCGGGAAACATCACGAGAAGACTCAGGAAGGATCGAGAAGACACCCGAAGCAATGGGGGCGGGGGCTGGTGGCTGCTAGGTGAGGTCGGTCGACCCCACGCTAGCGTCGGTCGGCGCCCCATCTAGGGTTTTGACCCCCCCCTTTTTGGAAGCTTCCTCCACTGCCTACGAGGAGTCATCTCAGCCCTTGGTTAAGTCGGTTTGATCCTACAGCGCACGCGGATCCCACCAGACAATAAATACATGGGTAGACCCCCCCTGAATCAATCAATCAACCATCAACTCATTCATCAAGGCCTCAAGCCATCAAGCATCAAGCGCCTTCAAGTTCATCAAGAGCCTTCTAGTTTATAGTTCTAGTTAGTTAGATTAGAAGTAGAGGAGATCTAGTTCTTCATCGAGATCTAGAGCCCCTAGCGTCGGTCTGGAGTGCAAGAGTTTGGTAATAGATCTAGTTCTTACTTTATTGTATTCAATTATATATTAGGGAGACTTTATTCTTAATAGATTCATATGTTCTTAATTGCAATAGTCATTGTCTACTTTGATTATATGTCTAGGATAGTTGGTTTGATCTTATTGAATTAATGTAATTGCTTGTATAGCGTTTTACCTAATTGATGGTTGGGTAGATGGTAGACAATATGTAGATGTGGTGTCTAGATATCTTTTTTATCTATGAGTGCACCCTGACATGCCGGGACGTGTGGTAGTCCACGTAGGTGACAGCTGCATTGGTTCCTCTATAGTCCATCCTCCGTACGTAGGTCTAGCATGGGCATGATCGCAAAGGAGGTGACCCTTGTGTCTTAATACCCTCATTAGTTGATGCCTCTTTACATGTGATTATGATATAGGGTTAGCTTAACAATGATTTCTAGATGTAATTGCACTAATTGGAGTTATTTATTGATGTAGTTATAGAATTACCTTAGATCCAACTCCCTAGTTTATCCAATGGCTAACTATGATTATGACTAGTAGATGCTCTGATGATTATCCTTAATTATGATACTTGATGATTATGCTATTACCCATATTTATCTTGTGACCTCTGCCTGTTATGAGTAGATTATATGACATTGGTAATATCATTTATTCATTCTATATAGTTTGTTATCAATATAATAGATTATAATTTAACACATAGTCTTTCCAGTGGTATAAATATAAATCGACAACCTGGATACTTCTCTAGGTAAAATGCTACAACGGTATAATTATCTGTCCGCTTGTAGAACCCATTTAGTTTATAATTATATTCATATCTTTTATTTCTGCCTAGTCACATTAGTGCATGTGAATCTATAATAAATTCCTAGCAATATAATTAGGGATGATAACCTACTTCATGCTTAGGAATATTAGTAATTAAAGAGTGACTAGTTGCTAATTGATAAGTTAATTATATACCGTGCATTTCTGGTGTTGTTGCTAGAGGTAGGGTTTATCTCTATTTTTGGAATGACAGTAGTGAATGTCGACATATTACTGTATAGATCACGAAATGTATTTGTAATAAATTTATGTGGAGAAACAAATATTGATATAATTTTTATACATAACCAGATAAATTTAAAAAGTAACTCATTAAGAAATGTGATGTACCTTTATTTTGATGTGCAAAAGAAGCATGCTAAAGCCTTGTTTAGTTCGTGTTTTTTTATATTGTCCAACTATAGACTAACCAGTTTCAAAAGTTTCGTCTCGCAAATTACAGGTAAATTGTATAATTAGTTATTTTTTATTTATATTAAATGCTTCATGCATGGTTCAAAAGATTTAATGTGACGGATAATCTTGAAATTTTTTGCTACTAAACAGGGCCTAGTTTGCGAGAAGACAAGTTCTTGGTACTTTAGCACATTTGTAACTATTACAATTAGTGTCTAATTATGAATTAATTAGGCTTAAAAGATTTATCTCGCAAAATATATGCAAAATGTGTAATTAGTTATTTTTAATCTATATTTAATACTCTATGTAAGTGTCCAAATATTTGATGTAACAGGGCGAAAAGTTTTTAGCTACGAACGAGCCTAAAATAAATAAAAAAATCTAACTAAGGGGCAATCCCGGTGCTAGAAATTACATATACTTTCTATATATATTAATTTGTATAGACACTATATATAAAAACCATGATCTCAATGGATAGTTTCTACAAAATATTTTTTTTATCCAATCACATTCTCTCTCCACTCTCGGCCTTGTTTAGTTCCAAAAATTTTTACAAAATGAATACTGTAGCAATTTTGTTTGTATTTGAAAAATATTGTCTATTCATGTACTAAGTAGGCTTAAAAGATTCGTCTCACAAATTACAGTCAAACTGTGCAATTAGTTATTATTTTTATCTATATTTAATGTTGCATGCATGCGTCGCAAGATTCGATGTGATGAGAAATTTGAAGTTTTTTGCAAAAATTTTTGGAACTAAACAAGGGCTCAACCAATTATATCATTTCATGTCAAATTAGATCCAGTTTCTTTATTTTTTTCATTTCTTTAATAACTACCTTGTCATATCATAAAAATACTTATCTCTTAGAGCAGGTATAATAATGGGTTTATAGCCAAGCTAATGCTGATGTAGAGAAGAGAAGAGAGTTATGTAAGCATCAAGCTGGGCACGGATGCATAGGTAGTGGTGGACCCAAATAGCAAGTGTTGTGAGAAGAAATAAGAAAGAGAAAAGATTTTAGAGACAAATATGAAATAACTTATTGTATAACTTGGCTATAATGACTTGGCTTATAGCCAAACGCTTGGCACTATTATTGATCTTGCTCTTATTTCCTTAAGTTTATTAGCCGAATCAGCAGTGTTTTTGTTTGCCAACAAATCACCTAGCAGTAGTTCGTGCTTAGGCCAGTCTCAATAAATAGTTTCATGACACAGTTACCAAGACTATAAACTAGGTAACCGAGCCACATGAATTTCATGGGGATAAAACTCTTCTCTCATCTAATGAAACTCCTTCATTTAATAACCCTGCTAAGTCAGCAATTTTACTTAGGACACTCATAATGCAGACTCTATTATAGAGTCTAAAGTTATTTATTACCTCGAACAATGTGGACTTAGAATCTAAATAAGACTTGGAGTCTTGTTTTTTCTACCTCTTTCTTCAATAAATATACTGCCACATCAGCAAAATACCATAAATAATATATAATTAATTGTCTTCGACTCTGTGATAAAGTCTTGCATTGTAAGTGCCCTTATATAACACCTTATTTAATGTGCATAACACTCTTATAAAACATGCATGAAGATTAGCCTTAGGCCAGTCTCAATGGTCCATTTCAATGCACTGTTTCCAAAACAAATCTGCTGACAGAGCATCAATAAAACAAACAATGAAACAACCTCCACAATACATGAGTTTCACCTTGATGTTTCCTAGGCTGAGCAAAGCATTTAATTACTGCAAAATGATTGGATCACATGCAAGATGGTGAAACGATTTAGTCCTCAGTGGGGATTTCATCCTGTTTCACCGCGTGGGAAACAACGCCAGCGGAGTTCTCCTTCCTTCTCTCTCCTCTTCGTTTCATACAAAAAATGCAGTTTTATTGACATGACGCTCTAATAAATGTGCATGACATTCTGGTGAAACCCCACTACCCCACTGAGACTGGCCATATCATGTAAACGGTACTATAATAAATGTCTCCTAACGCCCTCGTGCGGGACTTGCGTGCACGCTGGACAAAGTGCGTGCCCCTGCCTCGGGGGACAGAGCACTTGTTGTTTTCGGCGGGGCGACCCCTCGTTTTCCCAATCCCTCCTGCCTGAAAAATCAGATCTCGCGCGCCGCGCAGGCCATTCCAGTTTCCATCTCCCGCCTCTCCCCACGCTCCCCCACCCCCACCATGGCGCCCTCGTCGCCTCGACGCAAGGAGCCGTCGTCTGCGGCGAAGCGGGCGTCGACGGGCCCGACGGCGCCGCCCGGGCGCAACAAGAGGAAGACGCCGCCGCCGCTCCCCGAGGCCTCGGGTGCCACGCAGCCGCCGGCCAAGCGGAAGCCGGCGCTGTTCCAGCGCACGTGGCCCCCTGGCGACGAGGTCCGGATCCTGCAGGCCCTCGCCACGTACCGCCGCGGACACGGCGGCCGCCTGCCAATGCCGTCTGAGCTCTTCGACGCGCTCGATGGCAGCCTTGAGAAGAAAGGCGTCGGAGCAAAGGAGCTCGCCATCAAGCAGCGCAGCCTCAAGCGCCGTTACGACCGCGACGCCAAGAAGACTGCTCCGCCCGCCGATGAACACGAACGCCGCCTCTACCTCCTGTCCAGGCACGTCTGGGGACGTGATCGCCCGCCCAGACCACCGGTTTCTGAGGTCCAAAGGGCTACCCAAGGGAAGGCCGCCGGCGCCCAAGCAAGCAAGGACGCTGCCCAAGAGAAGAGCGCTGACCACCAGTCCGGCAAGGAGGCGGTGAAGCCCCAGGCCAAGACTTTGGATGAGATGCGCGAGCTGTATCCTTACCTGGTTGATGAGGCCACGATCCTTGTCGAACCGGCGGTGCTGGAAAGTGTGCTCCTCGGCATTGAACACAGCGACGCTCAGGCGTTGGACAAGAAGATCAGGAAGGCGAGGAAGCAGCTCGCCAAGGCCATCACGGAATCGGTGAATGCGACCTTCTTGTCCTCACTCCTCAGTTATTTAATTACTATTAATAAAACTTAGTCACGTTATGCAAGCTAGTTTTCTGGTCTTTGTTTAATGATTGTGCTTAGAAAAGGTGAAAGCTTTTCTCGGATCCCAGGTGGGGTACAGGAATGGCTAAAATTTACTACAAAGTTATCTCAAGGTATTGACTAGACCTGCAACATATGTTTCACTAGTGCCAAATTAGTGCGAAATCAAAATGTGGTAGGTAATATGTGCAAGTTTCAGCTTGCGTTCCAGATGACCAGATTACAGAATCAGAATTCCCATTGGGGGAAAGGAACAAACAGGACAGTGCACGTGGGTCCTTTATGAACTAATGAAATTTGTTGTTTGGAATGCACTATCTCTGTCACCTCCACAAGATGATAAATATGCCAAAAGTTCCTTGAACGCACTTAGATTTTTTCATCCTGCCCGTATTGTATCTTTTCCCCTGCAGGCTACTCCATCCGTCCCATTGAAAGTATCGTTCTTAACTTTTGGGTACTGTGTTTGACCATTCGTCTTATTCATTTTTTTGCAAATTATAAAATCAATAAATTATTATTAAAGTATCTTTAATGATAAAATAAGTCATAACAAAATAATTAATATTTATACAAAACTTTTGAATAAGACAAACGGTCAAACAAGATGGCACGAAGTTCAAAACGTCACTTTCAATGAGACGGAGGGAGTAGCTGTTTTCATGTGGTACGATGTCAGAAGTTTGTATGCTAGTATATGTTTCTTTGCATTTGTGTTATGCTTGAAAATTATGCCTCTCGAACTCAAAAAGCTGTGTCTCAGGGGTGCATGCATGTTGCATCAAAAGTTCTAACTGTTGGTGCTAATGCACCTTTTACTACCATTAGTGAAACCCTAAATCACCAAAATAACATTAGGCTATATCAATAGCCGAGGGGCTTGGTCCTGCATATCATTTACAAGCTCCGTGGTGTTTTGCAAAGAGCAATTTTGCTTCTGGCATGATAACAATTGTATGACACATGAAAATATACATATATTTTGTACAGGATGGTTTCAGAATATACTGAAATAGGAATCACTGCTTAAAGTTTCCTTTTTGTGTAGTGTTGATGTCCAAATCAGTCTGTTATTTTTGAACGGGAGATCCTACCTATTTCATTTCATACTCACCAATATATATGATTTCTTGGTTCACTTGCTTTTTTTTGTGCTCCAATAGTTAGGTTTCATAGGAGTTTGTCCCTTATTTTGTTTTTGTATATTGCATAAATGTACTACTCAGGTACCATTCTTCTATGAGCAGGATAAAATCTGAAGCACTGACTTAGGATATGTTTGTTTTTGTCCCAAGTGGTTTTGAATTAATCAGACTACTATATGCATGTCAGTGCCAGTATGTAATATGCTTGTTAACCAATTGTATCCTATGGATATGAAATCATAAAATCACTAGTTCCTTACAACTAAATACAGAATTAGTCTATTATATTTATTGAGTTTAGTACATGCTTTGTTTGATTAATTTATTTATAGTAAGCAAGGCACATAGTAAACTATTAGTCTTCTATAATCTTATTCGATATATTACCATCTATCTTTTATAAGCTAATAAATGTACCTTGATACCAATGTAGGCAAGGATTAACAACATGGAAATGCCTACAGTATTTATGTTTACATCCAGTAAGCTTCAACCAGGAAAGTTAAGAATGGAAAATGAGAATAATCTTTTGGTTGATCATTTGGACAAAACGGATGATGTGGATATTTGCACTAAACAACGATTGGCAAGAGTGGAACGTGAAGTACTGGAGTTGAGAGAGGCTGTTATAGCTTCTCAGTCTCAGCCAAAGGTAGAAAGTATACCATGCCATAATAGTTCATCAGTAAAGGTCATACTTCTGTTTGCTTATGTGATAATCTCTAATGTATATGCAATTTTTTGTTACTTCTCTCCCCTATTGTCTATAGGGTATAAGATGTGAATCAGCCAAGAGTGGTCTTCAATCGATTGTAGCCGAAAATCAGATTCCAGCCAATGTAACTGTCATACCTTTTTTTTATTGTTTTATTTGTGGCTTCACATCATTTTTTTTTCATAAAAGTTTCTGTTATTGCAGATACTACAAAAGAAGATAGAAGCACCAAATGGCTTGATCCATGGAAAGAATGTGGAGGTTACATCGAAATATTATTGTGCTGTTCCCCAGAACGTTCCTCCCATTAAGCCGGTATTCTCTCTTCTCTTATATATTCTTTTTGTGAGCATCTTTTTCTTACATTTATATGTTGACATCTAGTGAAAATCTTCAATTTGGTGAGAAGTCAAAAAGTCTTTGGTTGCAACACTAACCCTTAATAATTCTAAGTCTAAACTCAATGTTATGATATACCTTGGGGACATCCTTCTTTGGTTTGTAAAAGATCATTTTTTGTTTAAAAGTGAAAACTTTTAGGAGTGCAATACAATACAATACTTCATAGGTTATATCCTCAACATGTCCATTTCTTTTTGCAAAGTCATAGCCATTTTGGTTCCGAAGACCAAAGCAACAGTTACCTTTTTACCAAAGTAATTGTTGCCACTAGGTAAATTCTCCACCTTTAATAGTGGAATTTCTCATCTCTTGATTATTGTGTAACAGAAAATGCAAGGGATGATGTTGCCACCATTTAATGTGTTTCCTGATATGCCTAAGAAGGTTGTCAAAAAAAGTCCAACTCCATGCAGAGCGGTCAGCTTCCTCTTTTTTTTGTTATATTATTTCTTTTTGGTATATCTACATTCACTGAACTTGCATAATGCATGGTTTACTTCTGTATAGAAAGAAATAAACATTATGATGTTGTACGCAATTTTTTTACACATGTTACTGTATACATGTAGTTTAGTAGTAGTTGAAAAGGCTTGCATATTTCCTTCTGTTTGGGAGCCAAAGAGGTTTCCTTGTTCTCTATAGTAAGACCCAATACTACAGTTACCAAGGCTATTTCTTCAAAACAGTTCTCAGTTTACAATAGTAGGGGGCATGTGACTTGGAACCATTGTTTTATGTTTGTGAGTGAGGTCCTGCAAAGAGATGCTCCAATTTTGGCAATATGAGAAAATGAAGATGTCTGACACACTAAATGTTGCATGGCCAATTGGCCAAGTAATATCTTTGACTCCGTGTTCTAGTTTTCTTTAGATAATAGAAGAATTCCTTGTTCTAGTTTATCTAGATTCTTTAAATGTCATAGAAGTAAAAAAAGTATATGTATGTTTTCTTTATAGATCTGTGATAATACCATTGCTAGCTATTTTAGCTAATGTCCAGCTGGAGGCCTGTTCTGAAGAAACAGTTCCTGGTGAGCAATGTCAATGCTGCATTTGGTGTCAGCTAGAATCTTTTTGCCTTGTTGGGCCTGTAAACATGCTCTAGTCATTGCTGATTCACTACACTAACCTTATGTGCTGAATTTGGCTGATCTAGCTGATTATTAGGTCGTCTGATAATATTTTCTTGATGCTTGGTAATGCAAAGATAAATTCAATGAGCTTGGGCTAGTCCTGATGGCCGATTGCATAAAATAAAAATTATCATGATCTTAAAATAAAGAGAAGATGACATCTCTCAATACAATCTGGCCATGCAACCTGCCAAAGTTGCACATTAATTGGTTTAGGTTTCGGGGTCTTTTTTCTTTAGTAGTTCGGTTGCTGGTTTGGGTGGTTCATGGACTGCGCTTCAGTCAGTTCCTTTTTCGGTTGGGAGTGGTTTGTGGTTTTCTGTCTTGTATTTGGAGTTTCTTTTGACCCTGGCTGAAGCGCTTTGCTTTCTTTTTCTTGAGTAGTCTGTACACCTTTTTGTTTTCCTTCATCTAATAAAAGTTACAGCAAAGGTCTTGCTGTCCTTTCAAAAAAAAAAATTGCCCTCACTGGCTAATGCGATCATGTAGAATTAATAGATTTTGTTACATGAGATAATGTAGAACTAGTGCATGCCTATTACCATTCTGATGCCAACTTGAGATGGTTGTATGGGTCGTTATGAATTATGATGCATCAAGAAAGATGCCCCACTCTGGCATAGCAATTATATTAATCCAGTATGTAAGATGCTAATGTGTTAAGTTGTTAACTGCTAAAGAATGAATATGTTTGTGGAAAAACAAGTGTAAACTTGAATTGTTTGAATTAGTGAGCATTATTATGCTAAGATTTGAGAGGACACCGAGAAATGATAATAAACCTAGAGAGGTAATTACTGAAAAATGTACCAACATACCTGTTAGAGTATTGTCAGTGGCATATTGGGCCTGGGCTGGCTGGATAGCCCATTAGTGTTAGGGTTAATTAGAAATAAGAGTCGCTTGCTTATGGGTCAAGTAAGCCTTGCTTAGGAGTCAAGTAAACCTCTTTATATAAGGAAAGATGTATCAATCTAATCAAGCAAGAATTAAGAAAGAAAAACCTTCCCTCTTGCTCGGCCATGGGCAAAGGGCCCGTGGCCGGCCTCCTCTCACCCTTGTAGTCCTAGCACCCATGGTACTGTAGTGCGACAGTCTCAGTTGCTCCCCTCAACTCTCTACACTCAATCCCAACATTCATATCAATCTGGTATCAGAGATGCTAGGTTACAATAAGCTGTTGCGGGTCACTTCCTCACCGATGACGCCGGATCAGTTGACTGTGGCCATCACCGATCTCGCCCGTTTTGTCGCCGCCATCTAGTCCTACCTCGGCATACTACCGCCGCAACCGGCCAGCTGCCTGCTGCCGCAATTGGCTGTGGCCTCTCTTCCACCGGTTTTCCCCTACGGGATACCCGGTTATAGGATGACAACGTTTTCGTTCCAGGGCGTGCAGACAACCTGAAGGAGAATATAATTGGTGGAATATTGGATATATTGTATTGGGCCTCATGGGCTGATTATATAGGGTACCTAGGACTAACACCTTATGTGGATACACAATGTGGTACTATTCCTATTTACTCTAACATCTCCCCGCAGTCACAGCGGGAGCGCTACAAACGGTAAGACTGGAGAAGAAGCTGATAAGTAACATCCCCCTCGGTCATAACAGTCGATGTGCCGTGTATGTTGTGGCTCGAGAAGAAGCCGATGAGTCCTCATGCAAGGCGGTAGCCCTTTGTGCCGATGTTGAGGTAGGCGAGCATAAGGGTACAGTAGCCGTGGTCGAAGAAGCCGTGCTGAAGATGGCCGAGGTCAACATAGTTGTGGTCGGGTTGTGTGTCGATTGAGCTGCAAGCGCATAAGGGGCGCTATGGTAATGACAGAGACGTGTTGAGGCAGTCGTCGTGGGAGGGGGCGATGCCGAAGTCAACACAGTCAGGGCTGTCGTAGACGTAGAAGAAAGGCAAGGACACAATCGAGGCAGACGGGGTGGGAATGGGAGGGTCGATGCCGAAAGTCAATGCAGTCAAGCCGCCTGAGCGCCGAGGCACAGCTGGATTTGCCAGATCCAACAACGCGTTGGAGACGAAAGGACACGTCGGTGTTGCCAATACCAAGCGTACAAGGGAGAGGGCCCCAACCGTGTGGTTGTGCTGGATGAAGAAGAAGCAATGCGGGAGAAGATGCATCGGCGAGTAGGTCTCAACGACGACGCGGGTAGTGGCAGTTCGATGATGAAGACCTAATCAGCAGGATGAAGACCTTGTGTAGACGGAGGGATTGCGCAGCACAGTCGTTGATGCACAGATGACGGCGATGGAGATGCAATGGCGAAGCGTACACACGGACAGCGGTGCTGTGGCCCAATGAGGCAACACAATACCAGCCCTGTTTCTCGGAGAAGATGCACGTAGTACTCAGAGACAGTGTTGATGAAGTTGATGCCAATGCCAGAGTAGAACGCGCGAGGTCGACGGGCGGTGGGCGACTCAATCCTGATCAGTGATCGGGCAAACCAAAAAGATACAACAGCAGGAGATCGTGTGTACCCAGTAAGATGACACGACGATGGCGGTGCGTCCCGATCAGGCGGCGCAAGGCGCACGGTGGGTCACGAACACGCGGGGTCGAAGTCGCTAACGCGGATCGATGAGGTGGAGATGGATAGGTCCGCCCAACAACAACGACACGCTAGATCTAGCTGCCTCCATTGCAGTGCAGGGTCGAGGCGTGTGGTCGGCCCTGGTCGCCACCACGGCGGCATGGGACGGGGCGAGATCCATCTGCCTCCATGTGATGAAGATCAGGTGTTGATGGCGACAACCTGTGGCGAGCCCGGGGACGAGGCAGCGACAGCAGCCAAGCGATGACGTAGGGGAGGTCCTGATCTGCTGTGCGACGACGACAATGACAACCAGATCAATAGGATCGGACGCCTAAACAGGGGCGCTGCCCTTGGTGGAGATCGACCTCTCCCCGGGGGCGCGTAGTGCGGAAGCGGCGGCAGCGGCTAGGGTTAGGATCTAAACCTAGGCGAATGATACCATGAAGGAGAATATAATTGGTGGAATATTGGATATATTGTATTGGGCCTCATGGACTGATTATATAAGGTACATAGGACTAACACCTTATGTGGATACACAATGTGGTACTATTTCTATTTTCTCTAACACAACCGCCCCAGTTCCCATCCACCAGCTACGGATGTTGCCTTCTCCTTCGCCGGTTCTGTCTTATGCTCTGGCATCGACGATCGGGCTACTGTTCATGATGGCGAGCACCTCGGCGGGCACAACGACGGTCACCCATTCACTTATGGGATCTTCTATAGGGGCGCTGGCGTCTAGGGAAAGAAGTCGCAACAGATCGAGCAGCCGACGGGCATCGTGACGGAGCTAGCAGGGAAGATGCTTACCTACCAGGTGTCGGTGGCAGTGCAGCTGCAGGCTGCTGCGTGCAGCCTCCTTGCACGTTGGCAAATCCAGGAGATGCGCGATCTGCGATAGATTTAAGCCCTGCACCCCTTCGCAACTCCAACTTGCACTTCGTCGCGTGGAGGACTTCGATTCCGTCCGCTGCGTCAGGGATCTTCGGCATACGGTTTCCCCCACGGGCGGTGGGCATGTTTTCCATGGGGGCGGTGAACTCAAAGTCTGCGGTGTCGGTGGTCGGAAGCCCTCTGCTCTTCTCTGTGTGGTGCATACCAGCAGTCGTTCGGTGGGGAGAAGGCATGGTGTCACTGGCGGGAGCATGCCGCGTAGCATTGCTGCATTCCACTGCCGGCCGCCGCGAGGGCGCCTCCGCCAGTCTCTGTTGCGACCACTTCCAAGTGGCCATACACGTGAACCCCTTTCGTCCAGATGGTGTCCATCGGATCCAAGAGGCTGTACCTGTGCAGGTCTGGCATGTGAACAATGTCCACCTTATGTTCAGGAGTCAGTGGTTGAGAATAATAAAATAAGTCGAGATGTAAAAGGCTTGTTTTTAGGTGTTAGGTTTTTGTCGAGTCGAGTCATTATTATAAGTTGGTTAGGTTGCAGCTCGAGGACAAGCTGTATGTCTAGGTGGGGTGTAGTGTTAGAGTATGTTAGTGGCATATTGGGCCTGGGCTGGCTGAATAGCCCATTAGTGTTAGGGTTAATTAGAAATAAGAGTCGCTTGCTTATGGGTCAAGTAAGCCTTACTTGAGTCAAGTAAATTTCTCTATATAAGAAGTGTATCAATCTAATCAAGCAAAAATTAAGAAGGAAAAACTTTTCCTCTTGCTTGGCCATTGGCAAAGGCCGTGTGGCCGGTCTCATTATATTTTTTATGCAGCATGATGATATCTAGTAGCTGCCAGCTCACGTGGTTTCCAATTCATTTGTCCATTAAATTCTGTCTAATTCATGAATATCTCTGCATTTCTGCACCTGTTGAAATGCTATATACCACTAGAGTGAAGTTACTGTTTTGCACTAATTGATGCACAAGATCTTTTACCATCAGGAAACTTTCATAGAAGTGGTTATGCAGTAGTATTTGATACATTACTAATTTCACACTTTGCAGTGGTTGGCCCTGTTTAGATTAGAGATGAAAAATTTTTGGGTGTCACATCGGATGTGTCGGAAGGATGTCGGGAGGGGTTTTTAGAAACTAATAAAAAAACAAATTACATAGCTCGTCTGGAAACTACAAGACAAATCTATTAAGTTTAATTAATCTGTCATTAGCACATGTAGGTTACTGTAGCACCTAAGGCTAATTATGGACTAACTAGGCTTAAAAGATTCGTCTCGCAAATTTCAACCAAACTATGTAATTAGTTTATTTTTTTATCTACATTTAAAGTTTCATGCATGTGTCCAAAGATTCGATAGGACGGATAAAATTTTTTTGGGTGGGTAACTAAACAGGGCCATCTGAAACAATTCATCATATTCTGTCTCTTTGCACCCACCCTTCTCTATTTTCCCCTTTATTTTCGTTAGTTTCAGTTCTTGGGTTTGTAATGGCTGTATGCCTCTTTGTTTGGAAGATTTAATGTTCCAAGTTCTCAAAACATAAAGCTGTGACATTGACTACTCACAACTATGGTCATAATGATTCTAATATCAATGAACAATGTAGTGAAGCAATGTTCTGACACAAGTTGTTTGATGCAGACTTGCAGGGGGGCCATGTGTTGAGTAGGTTCTAAAGGCAACAACGAGATTTCAGCAGTATGTATACATGGTCCGGATGGTTCTGGGTCTCATAAGGCAGGCCTCTACTATATCATGTAAATATAGTAGTGGGTTTATATTTTGGTGAAATGCCTACAAAAAAGGTTAACTAGACATTGCAAATGTCGTGTCAAACTTATGACATTATTTAAGTGAGACCTATTACCTGTTCTGCCCTACAGATATTAGGGACGAGTGTCCTCTGACGCACTACTGTCACTATAAGATTGTTGAACTCTGATTGTAATCCTAGTTATTAAGCAATGGAGCTCCTTGTTTCATGAAACAAGAACATAGCATAAGCAACATTGCAACAACTGTCAGGTCACATCTCATATGCTCATAGAATTGTGGACTAGGACTAGGATTACTACATTCTGCTGTTTCATCCAGCTCAGTGAAACATAAAGATATCAAGGCAAATATGGATCAATCAAAACCAATACAAGCAATCTTAGGAGCTGATCTAAACTGGATTTCTCAAATAAAGGTGCTTAGGGACTTAGGTTTCCCACGACCTTCAAGCTTGGGACATCTCAATCGCTATGACCATATTATTTTAATGTTATATATAACATTAGAAACGAGCTTGTACCACTTAAAATAACAATTGAGCATTTGAATATATTTGCCTCAGCTTTCCTATCCTCCCAGAATTCTAACCAGCATGATGCAGGTAGTCCTCACCTCATTTCTCACTCACATAGCAACACAAATTCTCATCCACAAACTAATCAGAGCCTGCAGGAAGAAGAAGCAGTCAACAACAATGAAATTTTCAGGTATACTTACTCCACTCCTACTTTAAATGAGATACATGATATCATTAAGCAGATGGGAAGCAATGCAGCCCCGGGACCTGATGGACTTAATGCAGCTTTTTACAAATCCTCCTAGCAATCAATGTTGTAACCATTAACGTTGTAATAGTTCTAATGGCTTCGTGCTGTTAATTTATTTATGGTTCACTTGTAAAAAAAGACTATTCGAGATATTACATATTTCATCTTATGTTTAATTGACACTTAGGGGTAGTCGTTGCTTGTTATACTTGCTATTTATTACTTGGTTTTGTGACATTTTATATATATCAGCGCTATTCTACACTCTAATAAGAATATTATTTTACACCAAGCTAAAATCAAGCCAAAAAAATATTGAGAATAGCGTTTGTATCATCCAATACTACACTCAAGATCACAAAATACTAAACAATACTGAAATACGAATACTAAATTTTGTTCAGCATAATAGTTGATATAAAATAGTACTTCCTCCTTTCAAATGTCTCCAGCGTATTAGCAAAATTCTTTTTTTCCAAAGTCTTAGTCGTTTAAGCCCAGGACCACGCCCTCACATTGTTCCCATGCGCTCGCGCGGCTCCTCGTACACGTGCTCATTCACTACTGCGTCGTTGCCTGTCACTTTGACTGGCCCCTCCGTTTCCTCGAATGCAAAGCCTCTACGTGAGAGCGGGGTTGAGTACGAGAGCGCGGGCGCGCGGTCTTGAGCGCGCTAACGGTGTTTTCAGCAGAAACGCCACCCAACTAATTACAGGATAAACAGCTAAATACATGACTACAAACAGAACAATTCGTTCCCAACTAATTAAGCAGGGCTTCATGCTCCACTTCGATCTTGCAAGAACACATAGTTTATGTGCAAAAACTGAGGACATTTTCCGGTTGGAATGCGATACCACCATCGGTCAACCAAGAAGCTGCCTGAGGCCATCAATGACCTGCTTCCTCTTCAAAGGATCCATCTGTACCAGAATTAAGAATTCAGGATGTTGATCTTAGAAAAAAAAAGTCTGCTCAAACAAGTTAAAAGAAAATTACCTTGTTAAGGAGGAGTGAAAGACCGTTTGGCAGAGCTTTCACGTCGGAACTTTCAGCAAGATGCGAGAACCAGTTCGATACTCTTTCAGCGTTCAACTCATCAAGATAATTCTCATAGTTCTTGGGATCATCCTTCCAAGCAAAGAAAGATTCATCATCATTCCACATCTCACTACCACCTTCAGTTCCTTTGGACACTAGATACCATTTCTTGATAGAGTCTAGTGCTGATCTGTGGGAAAGCTGCTCACTAGCAGCTTCTTTAACTTCCTTGGCCAGGGCACCCTCAGCAACTCTCCTTAGCAATCTCTTGTAGAAGAAGGCCCGAGACTCTTCCCAATCAACAACCTTACCGATCACACCTTTGGCAGCCATTCTAGCAGAGGTGTCATGCAATTCGGCAAATCTTGTGGCTACCTGAGTATAAATAGGCATCAACTGCTTCATCCGAATAGTCATACTCCTCCGTGTGGTCTCCATTTCCAAGATGCTGGCATTTTGTTTCTTCATGTCTTTTCAGCCTAGTATTCAGGTCAATCAATTCTGGGTCAAGCCTTAGCATCCAATCTTCCAGTTCCTTTGGCCTGAATTTTATCTCCACCAATCCTTCTGCCTCGAGGACATTCCCTTTCGCAGTCCTCTCAGCATACACATCTCTATATGGTCCGGATTGATTTTGCTGTCCACCACAACCCAGGCCCCTCCCCGTAGCTCTCCACCCATTGGGATATATACAAAAGCAGGCTGCTTGTACGTCCTCAGATTCTCAACAATTGTTGAACCAGGCTGAAGGATTCCTTCAAATAAATCCCTTTGCCCACCAGAGAAACCTCTCCAGTTTGCAAGGATGAACAGTGGAAGCTCCTCACGGTTGAGATCCCGTCGAGCTCAGAGAAGGCCTCCTGAACCCGTCATGTGGTTGCTGGCGCCGGAGTCCCCCGTCATGTGGTTGCTGGCGCCGGAGTCCAGGTACCACTGCTGCTCCTGCTCGCTGCCCACACGTCCGAGGTGAACTTGGGCACGCGGCTCGTCGAGGTTGACGGCCTTCAGAGCCTTCCCGTGCTCCTGTACCACCATCACTTCTCCCTTCTCCTTTGCCTCAACGTCGTGCAGTGCACAGAACGTCGCCATCATGAGAGTGGCCTCATCATCATCATCAGCCTGCGCCAAATGAGCTTCGGCCTTCTTCTCCTGCTTGCGATTTGGGCACTCCTTTGCCCAATGGTCTGTCTTCCCGCAGCGCCTGCAAGCGTTGGGGTCGATCTTCTTCTTCTTCTTCTCCGAAGAAGCCTTGCCACGACGCTTGCCATCGCCACCGCGGTTGGAGGAGGCTTCCCCAGACTTCTTCAACTTCATCCGGGCAGTCCACTCCTCCTCTGTCAGCAGCAGCTTGCCGCTGTCCGTCGTTGTTGTGGCCTGCTCCATGCGCTCGTCCACCGCCCGCAGACGGCCGGTCACATCCTCAATAATGAGGGTGGACAGGTCTAACATTGTCTCTATGGAGAGAGCAATTTGGATATACTTCGGTGGCACGGAGTGGAGGTACTTGAAGACCGCCTCTTCTTCGTTGATGGTGACGCCGTAGCTCCCCAGCTTGCTGATGAGCGACGACAGGCGGAGGGAGAACTCCTCCACCGACTCTCTATCCTTGAACTTGAGGTTGGCGTACTCCTGCTTCAGCAGCTGGGCCGTCGCCTTCTTTGCACGATCAGAGCCGACGCGCATCGCAGCAATGGCCTCCCACGCCTCCTTAGCAGTCTTCTTTGCCCCCAACGGCTCCCTGTACTCCGTCGGCACAGCAGCGAGGATAGTCTCCATTGCTGACATGTCGTCTTCTTCATTGTCGGTGCCTTTGTCAATGGCATTCCAGAGCCGTCGGGCTCTGAGCTTGACCTTCATGGTCACCGCCCACTCGCCATAGTTGGTGCGAGTCAACATCGGCCAACTTGTGTCGCTGACCTCCCGCACGGTGCGCACAACGACCTCCTGTCGTGCTGGGCAGCCCCAGCAGCACTGCTGCTGTCAGCTGTCTCTGAGCCAGGTGCCATCGCCGGCGGTTAGTCCGGTGATGCAGCTATACGGCTCCGATACCACTTGTCGGTCCTTGGAATTCCTACACAGGTAAGCAGTAAGCTTACCAGCACACCCACACACTCACTCACTATGGCTAGAGGTAGAAGAAGGGGTTGAGCTAAAGCACACAAATAGCACAAGCACCAGCGCTGGCCAGAGCTCTGCTCTTTGGTTTGTGGCAACTGAACTGAGAAATACGTTACTAGGGTTGCACTTATATACACAAAGGGGTAGGTTCAGTTTGTGTATGAACTGAAGCTACTGAAGGTGGACTGTTATACTGCAGTCAAAGTCTACTATCCTAACCTAACTGTAGGATAAGTCTGCAATACTTATTAGCTAAGGACACAATAGCCTACTAAAATTTGTGTCCTCAATAGTCCTAGTCAAGTGTTCCCACTACAGCTTGACTGCTGTTCAACCTTTCAAAGCTGGTCACATTTCTAGTCACCAAGCTGCAGCCTTGACTGAAGATTGGTCTGCAGTTGCAGACTTCTTTGCAAGTCCAGCAGCAAATTATTCAACACATCCCCTTTACCAACAATGGTATCAACCACCCATCTGGTTTCTCCATTTTCTAGTTGCAGCTCGTGAGCTATTATTGAAGAGCTTAGACGTGAGTAATCTTGTGTAGTGAGGTAAATGTACTGAAAACCACGTTCAGGGCTCTCATCATCAGACCAGCCGACATGGAAGCATGACTTTATTTCCTCAGCTACACCAAGCCTGGCACCAGCAGTTGCTGCCAGATAGATAAGAGGAAGTTTCCTGTCACAGGCAAGATTGGTAACAGCATCAAAAAATGCATCTTCTCTTGGACCAAAGGACCCAGCTTTAAATGTCACATCATTGGCAACAACTATAATCTCCCGGCCACTTGGGAATTCTAGTGTGGACAGCTTCATGTTCCAAGCAACAATGCCAATATCATTGATACCTGGAGGACGTTCAAATGAAACCAATGAGTGCCCCATGCTCCATCCGAATCAACAAATATAAGCTCTTTCACTTCAGCATAGAGTTGATTGTGCTCATTAGCTTCACTAACAGCATAGCTACTTGATTTCCATGATCGCTTCAGCGCTGTTTCAAATGCCTGCATAAACAATATTACTGAGATGAATTGGTCTCTTTAAGCATGCCATAACTAAAGTTAGGAAAAACAAGGAGCTGCAAGCAACTTAATAGGGGAAATCGTAGCAGTATGTGGTTTCATTTTTCCTAGCAGCATAACGTTTGAGGTCTGAGAGCAAATAGCCTCAGGAGTAGATGATTGATTAAGGGGTACAGGGGTACATTATATAGGCAAGGATCCCTAAGGGTTTATAGAAACACCCAATCAACGGTGATCCTTGCCTTATCAATCTATTTTAATCCCTAATGTGCTTAACCGCACCGGCCTATTACAGCCCATTAGGGCACCTACTGCTAACACTCCCCCACAGTCCAAACGTCAGTCACTTTGCACGTTTAGACTGGACCTAAACTCCGTAAACACTGAGGTAGGCAGTCCCTTGGTGAAGATATCAGCATACTCTAGGGCGGTAGGAACATGCTGGACTCGTAGATCACCAATGGCCACTCTCTCTCGAACGAAGTGAAGATCAATCTCGAAGTGCTTGGTGCGCTGATGTTGCACCGGATTGGAGGTCATGTAGACAACACTGATGTTGTTGCAATACACCAGTGTGGCGCGCCGAAGAGGGGCATGTAGCTCCAAGAGAAGCTGAGGCAGCCAGGTTGCCTTTGCAACTCCATTTGCCACTGTGCGATACTCGACTTCAGCACTTGATCTTGAAACTGTGTTCTGACGCTTGGAGGACCTGCTTGGAGGACCAGGAAACGAGATTGTCACCGAGGAACACTGCATAACCTGAGGTGGATCGGCGAGTGTCGGGACAACCAGCCCAATCAGCATCGGTATAAACAACAAGATCAGTCGAAGTAGACGGTCGTAGCAGAAGACCAAGGTGAAGTGTGCCCCGAACATAGCGAAGAATCCGCTTCAGGGCAGCAAGATGAGGCTCTCGAGGGTCATGCATGTGGAGGCAAATCTACTGAACAGCATATGCAATGTCTAGGCGAGTGAACGTCAAGTACTGAAGAGCTCCAGCAAGACTGTGGAAGTCTGTCGCATTAGACACAGGCCCCCCTCATCTGCAGCAACCTTGGAGTTGGTGTCAACTGGTGTAGAGCATGGCTTGCACTCAGTCATTCTGGCATGATCTAAGATATCCAGCATGTACTGTCGCTATGAAAGGAGGAGTCCGTCACCACGTCGCTGAACGTGCATACCAAGGAAGTGATGAAGTTCACCAAGATCTTTCATGGCGAACTCCCGCTGAAGTGCTGAGATAATCCGCCGAAGAAAATCTGTGGACGAGGCTGTAAGGACAATATCATTGACATAGAGCAACAGATAGGTTGTGTCGGATCCGCGTTGGTAGATGAAGAGTGAGGTGTCTGACTTGGCTTCAACAAACCCAATAAACAGCAAGTAAGAAGCCATCCGGCTGTACCAAGAACGAGGGGCCTATTTCAGGCCATAGATCGACTTCTTCATAAGGCAGACAAAATCCGGATGAGTTGAATCTTCGACCCAGACGGCTGTTGGCAGTAAACTGTCTCAGTCAGGTTGCCATGAAGAAAGGCATTCTTCACATCGAGCTAGTGAATGGGCCAGTGGTGTGTGAGCGCTAAGGAGAGTACCGTGCACACAGTAGCGGGCTTCACCACAGGACTGAAAGTCTCATCAAAGTCCACATCAAGCCGCTTTGTAAATCCACGGAGAACCCAACGCGCCTTGTACCGCTCGAGGGAGCCATCAAACTGAAGCTTGTACTTGAAGATCCACTTCCCAGTGACAACATTGGCCCGAGGAGGACGAGGCACAAGATCACATGTGTGATTATGAAGAAGAGCACTGTGTTCTTTCTCCATAGCTGCTCGCCAATTGGGATCAGCAGGAGTGCTATGGAAGGTCTTCGGCACCGGAGAGAGGGCACGGCGTGGTAGATAGAGGGCATCCTGTAGCCGCTCTTTGATCGAGTGCCCATGGAGTGCTGGTTGGTCACTAGAGGGACAACAACCGCACCCTTGGGCAGCGAGGCTGCTGGAGCAGTAGCAGGGGCGGGGGCAACCGGTGCGGTCGCAAGCGGCTCACGTGGTCGACGCTCGTAGACGTGCGTGAAGTAGCGAGCCGACCGGGAAGGTGGGAATCCGGGTGGTGGCCCGCGGGGCGCCAGGGAAGGTGCTGAAGGGCCCGCAGAGCGTCAGGTAGCTCTAGGGCCGCGCGTGGCGTGGTCGGTGTGAGCTCTAGGGCCACGCGTGGCGCGGAAGGAGGTGGCCCTGCCGCCCGCAGCGTAGGAGGAATGTAGAGCGAGGAGCAAGCTTATGAATGGCGGTGGCAGACATGTTGGGATAAGATTTGCAACCAAAGACTCGCAAATGATCATATGTGGCTGGCTTACCAAACAAGGCAAGATGAGGCGTGGAAAACTCTAGAGTTTTGGTGGGCAATATGTTGAGGAGAACAATCGCCGTGGAGAGGGCCTCTACCCAGTACCAGAAAGGCATGGACGCCTGAGAGAGCAGGGAGTGAACAACATTATTGATAGAGTGAATAATGTGTTCAGCTTTACTATTCTGGGACGATGTGTAAGGGCAGGACATGCAGAGGTGAATGCCCTGGGAGAGAAGAAAATGCCGGGTGCTAGAGTTGTCGAACTCTTTCCCGTTGTCGCACTGTACAGCTTTGACGCGGGCGCCAAACTGAGTGGAGGCATGGGTGATGAATTGAGCTAGCGTGCTGAAAGTGTCAGATTTAAGTCGTAAAGAAAAAGTCCACAAATAATGAGTGCAATCATCAAGAATGACCAAGTAGTATTTATAACCAGAAATGCTAACAACTGGAGAGGTCCATAAATCACAATGAATAAGATCAAACTTGCTAGACGCACGAGATGTGGACACATGAAAGGGTAGACGAACATGATGCCCTAGCTGACAAACATGACATAGATCTGAACAATCCTAAATAGGTAAAGAAACACTAGACGTAGACGCAAGCTTTGACAAGGTCTCATGACCAGGATGCCCAAGACGCCGATGCCACATTGGAGAGGAGCCCTGAGCGGCAAAGGAGAGTACTGGTGGAAGGCGAAGTGGGTACAAGGGCCCGAAGCTATTACAACTGACGATCTCTCTCCGAGACGGAAGAACCTTCACAGAACAACCAGCGGTGTCAAACTTAACAGAGCAATTATTGTCGAGAGTAAATTGGCGAACAGAGGTTAGATTCTTAATCATTTGTGGTGACACAAGAACATTATTAAGACGTAAATTTGAAGCTAACTCTGTGGAACCAGTGGCTGTGACAGGAATAAGAGAGCCATTACCGACAACAATAGATGAAGGAGCAGGGTACCGCGGGAGAAGAACATGTGAAAGAGAAGAGGGTTGAGATGTCATATGTGAAGTAGCACCTGAGTCGAAGTACCACTCATTGGTCGAAGGAGGCATCAACGAGGTCGTGCTGAAGGAGGCAGCGAGATCCGTCGGGTCCCAGGAGGGCAGGCCGGTCATGGGGTTGTAATACCCTAGAGCGACCCACGGCCCAACGTGCTGCTGGGGAGCAACAAGCGCCTGCTGCTGCTGTTGAGCGAGTAGGGCATGCTGTTGTGCCTGATGTTGCGCCTGCTGCTGTGCCTACTGCTGCGCCTCGAGGTGAGGAGGCACCGGGATGGGTGTCAGGGGCGGACGAGGTCCTCCCGGCCACATTTGGATGGAGCCGGACCAGGGGTTGAAGAAGCTAGGCCAAGGGCGCCCTCCTCCAGCTAGCTGCTGCTGCTTTGCGCCGCTGGCAGGAGGCCGGGAGCCCTACCTTGTAGTGCTGCTGTTGCCTTGGCCCTTGTTGCCGCCACCGCGCTTGCTGCGGTGGTTGTTGGAGGCCTTAGGACCCCCGCCGGAACCTGCAGAAGGTAGAGGCGCCACGGCGGGAGTAGTGGAGGCGTCGAGGGCAGCTGCTGGAGTCTCCTTGCGATCCGTCATGGTGAGTTCCTCAAGAATGAGGTCTTCACGGGCTTCCAGGAACGTGGGGAAGGGCTTGGCGCGGCGAAGGAGAAGCCGACGTGGGTGAAGCGCTCGTTGAGGCCGCGGATGAGGTTGAGGACGAGGGTGCGGTCGGTGATGACCTTGCCGAGGGCCGTGAGATCATCAGCCATCTTCTTCAGTTTGTGGCTGTAGTCGGTGATGGAGAGGTCCCCTTGCACGAAGTTGCGAAACTTCGTCTCCAGCTGAATGGAACGAGCCTCCCGATTGCCGAGAAACTGCGACTCGACCGCGAGCCAGGCGTGCCGTGCTGTGGAGCCCTGGGCACGGATGATCTCGCCTAGATCGTCCGTGAGTGTGGTGATGATCCAGGATTTGACGACGCAGTCCATCCGGGCCCAATCCGGAGAAATCGGGACTGGAGGGTCTTCGCGGACGTGATCCTGGAGGGTAAATTTGCCGAGGATAAGGAGGAACTGATCACACCAGCGATTGAAGTTACCGGAGTGGAAGTCGAGAACAGTGGTGACGTGGTTCCGGATGTTGCTGACGGCGACAGCCTGGGAGTGAAGTTGAAGCAGAGCCACGGCTTTGTGATGAAGCATGGCGGCGCGGAGATCAGGTGTAGGGCCATCGTTCGGTGCAGAGGCACCACCGGGTGGACCCCTGACGACGAAGGAGCCACGCCGGCAGCAGCAGCTGCCCGCGCCAGGGCTGTGTCGACGCGCTCCTGGGCCGCGGCCTCGGCCTCCTGCTCGGCCTCGAGGGCGCGGGCCAGTGCAGCATCGCGAGCAGCAGCGCGGTCGCGCTCCAGTTGCTGGGCAGCGGCGGCGGCGGCGTTAGCCTGCTCCTTGGCGATCCGTTGGGCGACTTCGTCATCTTGAAGTGTTGTCCTGCCCGTTGTTGGGAGTAGCAGGCGACATGGCAAGCGGGCGCAGCACAGCAGGGCGGGCGCGCGAAGGGGGGAAGAGGCGCTGCAAGGCGAGGGGCCGGCGCGCGTGATGTAGCGGAAGCTGACCTAACCTAAGTGTGATACCATGAGAACAAATAGCCTCAGGATTAGATGATTGATTAAGGGGTACAGGGGTACATTATATAGGCAAGGATCCCTAAGGGTTTATAGAAATACCCAATCAACGGTGATCCTTGTCTTATCAATCTATCTTAATCCCTAAGGTGCTTAACCGCACCGGCCTATTACAGCCTATTAGGGCGCCTACTGCTAACAAGGTCAATAGCGTCCAAAGGCTTGTATGGTTCATTCAATGCTACACCATGCAAAGGACCAGCTGTGGCTGTGGCAGAGTGGTAGAGAAGCTGATGTGTGCTGGGGTCTTCCACTTCTCGGTAAATCGGGAGAATGAATTTGAACATAAGCACATCAGAAAGTGCAAATGATATCCTTCTACCTAAAAGTAAATGGTCAAAACTACTTAGCATACAGAGCATTTTCTATTAGCTAAAGAAACATCTATGATAGTTTATGAGGTTGTGATTACTGTCAAGTTTTATGCATATCAGACAGGTAGTAGAAATCTTTAGTTCTTCACAGTCGTTACTAAATTATTGTTATGATTATTTCTGGTAAAGTAGTGAGTTGTCAAAGAACTTACATCAATGGTGCAGGTGTGGCCAGTAACATTGGTAACAACAACTCTCCAAGCACCACTAGCTTGCCCATCACAAACCAACCAGAGCTTGACTTCCCACTGACACACAGAAAGACGATGCGTCCTGCCCCCAACATGTTCATATAAATTCAATACCATATGCTTCAAAAGTGTACATGCAGTTCCTTCGTCCTGATCAATTTCCTCAGTCATCCTGCACAATGAAACAGCAGAATTGGATAACTTCAAGCAAATTAACAACCTATCCTTCATATCCGCAACATAAAAAGACAAGTTGCATTGACTGACCTTGAAAATGGAATTAGTTCATGCAATTGTTGTTCTCTCAGTAAGCACAGATACATGTGTGAGTGGCCTGATCTCACAGTCTCACTATGAGCATGTAGCTCTATTTCTTCTAGTGCTCCCATCAATGATCTGAGAATGCTGTTTGATGTGAACGATGATGAAGCTTGTGCACGTCCTACTTCATTGTCAATATTACCTGACAGGAAACCATTTGTTGCACTTGGTTGTCTGACTATGGTACGAAGGAACATTCTCTGGTCGTTTAATCTCTGATCTTTCTTGTTCTTGATAAGTGTATAAATATGCCACTGACGATCACATGATGGGGTGTATTTTACTTCATTGTAACCTTCCAAATTTACTTTTTCCTGTATTTACAGAAAAATGTTAAAGAGGTGCAGTTATAGTCAAAGAGGATATTAAAGAAAATATGAAAGTATGAATATAGCTACATACCAGCTCAAGGAATGTAGACAATGGCGGTTCCACATGGCGAAGCATTGGATCCTCCTCATAATAAAGCTTTTGTCAACAGACCATTGGAAGTAGTGTCGCATTGGCGGACGCCCTTCATCTCTTTGGATAATACAGCTGACAACCTTAACACTAACGCCATTAAGATGTGATGTAATAGTGTTATCCTTCAAAATCTTGGATAGTTTGTCGACCCTTTCTTGTGCTTGATCCTCATCAGCACTACAAATAGACAAAAAAAATAGGTAAAATAAGAAATTGATGACATCCAATGGAATCACTCTTGAAAATTTTCATGAAACAAATAGCCACATAAGGAGATGGAGAGCAAACAAACCTGTCTTGGAGAGTACTCATCTGATTATAGATACCAACCAAAGCAATATGAAGCATATTGCTTTGATTAGAATTTACATAGTTACCGTCCGAGACACTTCCGGCACCCACTCTGTACTGTGAAGTCTCCTTCAGTGCAACATCAATTGCAGTTGCTAGAAACTGGAGTGACTTAATTACAACCATGATGCCCCATCTCTTCTCAATGGGATTCTCTACTTGCCCAATTCTTTGCTTAAGATGCTCTTCAGAGAACTCCCAGACGGCAATTAGGCCAGCTCGGTGCCATTTGTTAGTCCCTGGGATCCCTGCACAGGTAAGCAATTAGCTTACCAGCACACCCACACACTCACTCACTATGGCTAAGGTAGAAGAAGGGGTTGAGCTCAAGCACACACACAAGCACCAGCGCTGGCCAGAGCTCTGCTCTTTGGTTTGTGGCAACTGAACTGAAAATTACATTACTAGGGCTGCACTTATATACACAAAGGGTAGGTTCAGTTTGTGTATGAACTGAAACCAGAAAAGGTGGATTGTTATACTGCAGTCAAAGTCTACTATCCGAGCAGCAGGATAAGTCTGCAATACTTATTAGCTAAGGACACAATGGCCTACCAAAAATTTGTGTCCTCACTAGTCCTAGTCAAGTGTTCTCACTACAGCTTGACTGCTGTTCAACCTTTCAAAGCTGGTCTTCAGTTTTACATTTCTAGTCACCAAGCTGCAGCCTTGACTGAGGGCCTGTTTAGATTTGAAATTTTTTGGTCCAAAGAGAAAACATTTTGTGGAATTAGGGCTTGAGAACTAAACGGGGCTAAAAAATTTTAGGGCCAAAATTTTGGGCTGCAACTGTGCACGCAC
>NC_012870.2:46403979-46550245 GCF_000003195.3 Sorghum bicolor | reverse complement strand
GGCTTCCATAGGAGTGCGTGCACAGTTGCAGCATAAAATTTTGGCCCTAAATTTTTTTGCCCCGTTTAGTTCTCAGGCTCTAATTTCACAAAAAAAATTCTCTTTGGGCCAAAAAATTTCAAATCTAAACAGGCCCTGAAGATTGGTCTGCAGTTGCAGACTTCTTTGCAAGTCCAGGAGCAAATTATTCAACAATTCTTCCTCTAATCTTGCTGCTCTTGCTTGATTTCCACCATTCCAATCTTGGTCCTCAGCTCCATGAACCGAAGATGGCCGAGTGGCTTGGTGAGGATGTCTGCGAGCTGTCGTCCGGTTTCGACAAACTCCAGAACAATTTGTCCTCCATCAACACAATCATGGATGAAGTGAAAACGAGTGTCGATATGCTTGCTGCGGTCGTGGAGGACTGGGTTCTTTGCAAGGGCGATGGCGGGCTGATTGTCCACCATCAGGGCTGGTGGGTGAGCTTCCTCGCCAGTCAGCTCACCCAACAGCCGGCGCAACCAAACAGCCTGACACGCCGCCGTGGCAGCTGCGACATACTCCGCCTCACATGTCGATAGCGCCACGATCTTTTGCTTCAGCGACTGCCAAGCAATGGGGGTTGCTCCAAGGAAGACGAGCACACTAGAGGTGCTTCGTCGACCATCAATGTCGCCTGCCATGTCTGCATCGTTGACAGTGAGCTCCGGCTCACCTTCAGTCTTGGGGGTTGTCTCGCTGAAGATCATGAGCCTTAGCCCACCTTTGCCGCCACGCTTGGGGAAGATGATCGCTTGATCAAGCGACCCTTTGACGAATTGACGTAGCACAACAGCCTCTTGACCGCCATCCAATGATCTTCTCGCGGGTCCTCCATGAAACGGCTGACATATCCAACCGCGAACGCAATGTCCGGCCGGGTATGAGTGAGGTAGCGCAGCCCACCGACGATGCTCCGGTAGCGCGTCGCGTCGACCTTCGTAGCGGTGCTGTGCTTGCTTAGCTTCAGCCGCTCCTCCATTGGAGTCGTGCACGGCTTGCAATCTGCCATGCCGCCGCGCTCCAGCAGCTTCTCCGCATAGGCACGCTGGCCCAGGGAGATGTGCTCCTTCCCCTGCCTCACCTCAATGCCGAGGTAGTAGGAGAGCATGCTAAGATCGCTAATCTTGAATCGAGCTGCCATCTCGCACTTGAAGCGATCAATGTCCTCCGCTCGCGCTCCAGTGACGATCAAATCGTCCACATACACGCCGACGACGAGCTCCTCCTTCCCCCGTCGCCGCGTGTAGAGCGCATGCTCTGTGGCGCAGCGAGCGAACCCAAGCTCGCCTAAGGTATCACCGAGCTTGGCGTTCCATGCTCGAGGGGCTTGCCGCAGCCCGTAGAGCGTCTTGCGCAGCTTGAGCACCTTGTGCTCAGCACCCTTGACGGCGAAGCCTGGAGCTTGCTTGACGAAGACCGTCTCTGCAAGCTTGCCGTTGAGGAACGTAGACTTGACGTCGAGGTGGTGGACACGCCAATGCTTCACTACTGCCATAGCCAACAGCAAGCGAACGGACTCCATGCGCACCACCGGAGAAAAGACTTCCTCGAAGTCGATGCCCTCACGCTGCACAAAACCTCGGCCAACAAGCCAAGCCTTGTACTTGACAATGGCACCGCACTCATCCCGCTTCACCTTGTAGACCCACTTTAGCCCAATTGGTCTGCAGCCCACCGGTGGATCCACCAGCTCCCATGTCCCATTGTCCTCGATCGCCCTCATCTCCTCCAACATTGCCCGACGCCAATTGGCGTCCCATTCAGCCACTGTGAACGTTGGCGGCTCCTCTGCGCTAACAAGGAGTAGCTCTGGGTCATCTAGAAGCCGACTAGCCAACCCAGGAGCTCGCCCTTCGCCGACAATGTTGTCCACGCGTCTGAACCGGACCTCCTCGCCGTCGTGGAAAGCATCCACGTACTCATCGATGTTGGTGGGTGGAGAAGCGAATTCCAGTGGTGGTGTCCCCTGTCCTGCTATCGCAGGGGACTGTGGTGGAGGTAAATGCACTGCTGCTGGTGGAGACTGCTCTCCAGCAGCAGCCTGTTCTGCAGCAGCAGCCTGCTCTCCAACAGCAGCAGCAGCCTGTGCTCCAGCGCCACCTCCTTGCATCACCAAGTGCTCGATGGTGAAGGTGTTGTTGACGCCACTAGCTTCCCCGACGCCTTGCTGCACCCAATCCCAAGCAGCCATCTCATCGAACACCACATCCCTAGAGATCACCACCTTACCTCTCTTGGGATCATAGAGCCGATAGGCCTTGCTGCCCTCCTCGTAGCCCAACAGCACCATGGGCGTGCTTCTATCTTCCAGCTTACCGAGGTGGGGCTTTGTGTTCTTGACATGGCCAATGCAACCAAATGTCCTGAGGAAGGAGACATTAGGCTTGCGTCCATGCCAAGCTTCGAACGACGTCTTGCCTTTCAAGGCCTTGGTGAGCGCGCGGTTGAGGATGAACACCGCCGTGGTCACCGCCTCACCCCAGAACTCTGCTGGCATCTTCTTGGCCTTCATCATCGACCTCGCCATGCCGACCACAGTCTGGTTGCGCCTCTCCACCATGCCATTCTGTCATGGTGTGGTGGCGCACCACACCTTCTTCTGCGCAGTACGCAGCGAACTCCATAGAAGTGAATTCGCCTCCACGATTAGTCCGCAGCACGCGCAACTTCTTGCTGTTCTCCGCCTCCACGCGTGCCTTGAACTTCTTGATTGCTTCTGCCGCTTCGCTCTTGCTGGTCAGAAGCTACAGCCACATGAACCGGCTGCAGTCATCTACCAGCAAGATGAAATACTTGCGGCCTCCATGTGTCGCCGGCGTGATTGGCCCACAGAGGTCACCGTGGAACAGCCCTAGGGCCTCAGCCACGCGATACTTCGCCATCTTCGGGAACGGCAGCCACCTTTGCTTCCCGGCCAGGCAGCTGTCACACAGCTCTCCTGCGTGCTGAATGTGAGGCAGCCCCCGGACCATCTTCTCCAGCTTGCCGAGGGCGTCGAAACTGAGATGGCCATAGCGGGCATGCCACAGCCATGGCTCCTCCATGCGCTGTGCAGCCAGGCAGATGGGCTGCTCCACCTTCAAGTCGAGAAGGTACAGCCGGTTCCGGGACCTCTTCACCTTGGCAAGAAGTCGCTGCTCCCGGTCCCTGATCTTGAGGACGCCGTCCTTGATCAGCACCTCGCTGCCGCGCTCATCTAGCTGGCCAATGCTGATGATGCTTGAACGCAGCTGCGGGATGTAATACACATCCGTCAGTGCGCGGTGCTCGCCGTTCTGGCACCTGAAGATGATGGTGCCACGCCCTTGGATCGCCACCCGTGAGCCGTCACCAAACTTCACCGTGCCGGTCACGTTCCCGTCGAGCTCGGAGAAGGCATCCTTGGAACCCGTCATGTGGTTGCTGGCGCCGGAGTCTAGGTACCACTGCTGCTCCTGCTCGCTGCCCACATGTCCAAGGTGGACTTGGGCACGCGGCTCGTCGAGGTTGACGGCCTTCAGAGCCTTCCCGTGCTCCTGTACCGCCATCACCTCTCCCTTCTCCTTGGCCTCAACGTCGTGCAGTGCACAGAACGTCGCCATCATGAGAGTGGCCACATCATCATCATCAGCCTGCGCCAAATGAGCTTCGGCCTTCTTCTCCTGCTTGCGATTTGGGCACTCCTTTGCCCAATGGCCTATCTTCCCGCAGCGCCTGCAAGCGTTGGGGTCGATCTTCTTCTTCTTCTTCTTCTTCTTCTTCTTCTTCTTCTTCTTCTTCTTCTTCTTCTTCTTCTTCTTCTTCTTCTTCTTCTTCGAAGAAGCCTTGCCACTCTCCTTCATCCGGGCAGCCCACTCCTCCTCTGTCAGCAGCAGCTTGCCGTTGTCCATCGTTGCTGTGGCCTGCTCCATGCGCTCGTCCACCGCCCGCAGACGGCCGGTCACATCCTCAATAGTGAGGGTGGACAAGTCCAACATTGTCTCTATGGAGAGAGCAATTTGGATGTACTTCGATGGCACGAAGTGGAGGTACTTGGAGACTGCCTCTTCTTCGTTGATGGTGACGCCGTAGCTCCCTAGCTTGCTCATGAGCGACGATAGGCGGAGGGAGAACTCCTCCACCGACTCTCCATCCTTGAACATGAGGTTGGCGTACTCCTGCTTCAACGGCTGGGCTGTCGCCTTCTTTGCGCGATCAGAGCCGACGTGCATCACAGCAATGGCCTCCCACGCCTTCTTAGCAGTCTTCTTTGCCCCCAACGGCTCCCTCTACTCCGTCGGCATAGCAGCGAGGATAGCCTCCATCGCTGACATGTGGTCTTCTTCATTGTCGGTGCCCTTGTCAATGGCATTCCAGAGCCGTTGGCTCTGAGCTTGACCTTCATGGTCACCGCCCACTCGCCATAGTTGGTGCGAGTCAGCATCGGCCAACTTGTGCCGCTGACCTCCCGCACGGTGCGCACAACGACGTCCTGTCGTGGCTGGGCAGCCCCAGCAGCACTGCTGCTGTCAGCCGTCTCTAAGCCAGATGCCATCGCCGGCGGTTAGTCCGCTACACCGGTTTTGATACCACTTGTTAGTCCCTGAGATCCCTGCACAGGTAAGCACTTAGCTTACCAGCACACCCACACACTCACTCACTATGGCTAAAGGTAGAAGAAGGGGTTGAGCTCAAGCACACACACATAGCACAAACACCAGCGCTGGCCAGAGCTCTGCTCTTTGGTTTATGGCAACTGAACTTAAAATTACATTACTAGGGCTGCACTTATATACACAAAGGGTAGGTTCAGTTTGTGTATGAACTGGTGGACTGCTATACTGCAGTCAAAGTCTACTATCCTAGCTGCAGGATAAGCCTACAATACTTATTAGCTAAGGACAGCATGGCCTACCAAAAATCTGTATCCTCACTAGTCCTAGTCAAGTGTTCCCACTACAGCTTGACTGTTGTTCAACCTTTCAAAGCTGGTCTTCAGTTTCACATTTCTAGTCACCAAGCTGCAGCCTTGACTGAAGATTGGTCTGCAGTTGCAGACTTCTTTGCAAGTCCAGCAGCAAATTATTCAACACCATTGCATCCGGATACTTCCACTTACAAGATAAGGCTGTAATATGATTTGTGTTAGTTCATATAAATTTTGTCAAGATTTAAGCTGTATCAAGACAAGGAAAGTAGTGGACAAAGTCGCTGATACCTGATACAATCTGCGTACATATGTCTCAACCACTCTCCGTTGAAGAGTAGGATCACTGTGATCGAACAACGCTACAAGAGCATCTTCAACTAAATCTTCCATTCTCTCATTTATCGCCATCTTTCTCCTAGGTGTTGACAAACGCTCTCCTTCCTCAGTAAACATTTCCAGCTCTGAAAGGCTTCTTGCTATGCTTGTGCGAAGTTCACTCAATTTAGTGTGCTCAAGAAGTTGGCTTGCTTTAAGTGCCAGCTGCATCAATAACAATATATTACACATTTTTTATCAACTATCACATGACTACATGAGCAAAATAAATCGAACCTCAATCTTCAAAAATCCTCAATTTTACCTTGGAATATGATGAATGGTTCAAAGCAGAGAAGCGAATCAGCTGATCCCTGTAAGCAGATGGGTTTGGATATACCAATGCTTCCATAAGCCGTAGTATTAATTTATTTTTGCTCCTCACACCCTTCAAACAAAAACAAATTGTCAGAAAAAAAAGGCCCTCGAATCTCTAGATGTACCAAAATAAAAATAAAAAATCACAGTTCACAGAAATTACCTGGTGTGAGAACACAATGTATACAACCTTCTCAAGGTCTTTTGCATGTTGAAGGCGTAGACGCTCTATAACATCAGACTGAAAATGAAAAAAAAACAGAAAACACAACAATAGTGAGGACATTTTGGTGAGCAAATGAGCATTGAGCAACCTCTTCAGAGACTTGCCTGAAGGTTATCATTGAAGAGCTCTTAAACAGACAGATACTCCTCAAATAGAGATTTGACAACAACACGAGCATGGCTTTCTCTTCCACCCTCATATGACTTGACCAGGCTCATAAGTGGTTCCACAAGCCTCTCATTAGTAATCCTATCTTTCTCCGAACAGTATGCAAGATTTGCCTATAGTAGTAATTTTGTAAGTAAGCAATATAAATACTCAAACAGGAGTTAACACTAAGTAGCAGTCTCAAACTGACCTCAATAACACACCTCAGCTGCTTTGCAGGGAAATCCTTACTCTTGCAGAAGTCAGGATTCAATTCATACTCCTTGTACTTACCATCCAACTGAATGCATCCAAACTAGTCAGACATCTCATGTGCACCCAAAAGAGGAGAGAAGTAATACAGAAAGAATACCACAATTGATTTGACAGAAAACTAGTCAAAAGCTAATCACCTCATTCCTAAGATCTTTTGGAAGTCGTGTTGCTAAAACAGACATAAGTTCTTGCCACTGTAGAAAAGGGAGCTCAGGGCTGTCTAGGCAGTTCAGCAAATCTTGTACAACCTGCAAAAGCACGTATAGATAGGAAAATGTTGATTAAATATTACATAAAGACTATTTTTTAAAAAAGGAACAGATTATTTCCAAGAAAATGTCACAGTGTGTGCCGTAAACTACGAACTTGGTTTTTCTTTGTAGATGAAGATAAGGAAGAGGAGAGAAAAATGAAAGCAAATTGAAATTACAAATCATTGTAAAAATTAATGTCTTACGTCATTTATATTATGTTCATATCCTGCAAGGATCATGTGTGCAGAATTCACACTTGCAGCAAATTTTTGATGAACTTTGCCAGAGATAGCAGTAGGAGGTCCCAGTTTGGGAAAGGAACCATGAAATGGTTCAGCTCTCCTCACAGAAGATGGGTCATCAAGGTCCAATCTTGCTATCAGGTCATTCGCCTGAAAAAAGGAAAACATACATTCAAGTTTGTTACAAATGTAGTAACCATGCTAATTTCATGAAGTTTGTTATAGATGAAGCGTTCATACTGATTTCATGAGAGAGAGAGAGAGAGAGAGAGAGAGAGAGAGAGAATGGATGTGCAAGCAGAGGGGGAGGGAAATAGAGAGGAATAAAATATTTGCATGGCCTGACCCTCAGGCATAACAAAGTGAATGACACCAGAGGCAGGCAGTAACAGTGGCATGCACATCTTCATGACTTCCACCTCAGCATATGGTGTATCAGCATCCACATGAGAGCCATCCGCAACCAAGAAACGAAGAAGTTTGCAAGGTGTATCAGCCAACAACTTTGAAGGATCGTGTTCTTTCTGCAAAGTACAATTAAGAGAATGAAAATGAAATCACGTATTTCCAAATGATGTGAGAATATAGTGAGTAGTTGAAACAATCCAAACTGCTTATTCCTTCAAGTCAAATTCGACATGGTGAGGAACTTTCAGAAATATCTTAGGCAACTGGCCACTGCCGTACTTTAGATGGTTTGACACATGAAACGCCACAGTTATGGAAGCCAAGAGAGAACATGCAGAGGGGCAAAGAAATCTACATTCAAGCATTATGACTCAGGGCCACGCTGTATCATGGATTCCTAAATTCTGTTCTCCACACTCTATGTTGTTATATTCCAATCAAGTTTAGTGTGGGTTTACAACAAAAGGTACAAAAGAAGAATATAAAGTTTTATGATCTTCGTACGAACGCAAGATTCACAAGAATTTGCCAGATCCAATACCTTCAGTTTCAAGTAATTACATGTAAAAGTACTGTGGTTTAGTACGTAACATGAAAGAGTTAAAATATGAAAATGTAGCCAGCTTTACCTGTAGTAAGCATGTTCTACCATTAATGAGAAGGCGCGTACCAGCAGCTTCTGTCTCTGCATAAATTACATGACTGTTTCCATCCAACTGAAGAAATTACAACAAAGATGTATCAGAATTTGTCTAATAGAAAAAAAAGAACTCGACCTGCAGGCATTAGGACAGCCCCTGGACATTGCATTAAGATCTTCTCACATAGGTCAAGAAAACCCTTGAACCCCTGCCCCACCCATACACAGTGGCACCATAGCCCATGTGAGAATGACCATGACTCAGGCTAGACCTTAGACCTATGATTTGGCGTGGGATAGACGAAGAAATTTTTTAAGCCCTGAGACCTGAGGGGATACTCAATAGAGACCTTTCGCTTTAATAGAAAGACACGGTGTGGGAAATTTACCTGCATTAAAAGTCCACCATCTCGCAGTGAATGTATCTCTGCTTCAATTTCTGATCCATTCATTCTTAATTTGTAGCTGCGGGGTCCACCCCTAACTGTCTCAATCTACAGCAGAGTTTAATCATGTAAGTGAGTCACTGAGTTGTAAGCACAGAAATGTAAAGAGAAAACTATAGATGAGTACCGTGTATTTGTTCCCCTCTATGTTCAGAGTAACACTTAAATTGACAAGCGAGATGTGCTGCAATGAAGAAAGAAGTTACACAGTTACCAAGCTGTTTTAAGTCCAACAGCAACAAGTATAATCTGCAATAAGGGCATTTCAGCATATATTATACCTTTGGTGGTATATGACCTTTGCTGAGATAACCAACATAATCAGTAACAACGCTTGAGCTCCTGCTTGATGCTTCCTGTGAAATAAGAGATAAATGTTTGATGTCAACAAAGATAGCTGACTGCCTAGCTCACAAGCAGGTAAGAAATCATGGTTCTGCAGTCAAACAGGCATACATATAGAGCTCCTCCAACAACTGAGAGGTACCATGGGGGCCTCTCTGCTCTAACACGCATAGCTATTCTGCTGTCAAGCCAACCAGTATGGATCTTATTTTCGCGGTACTCTGTGGCCTGTACAGATGCAAAATTGAAAACTAAATTACACAAAGACATAAAGAGTATCATGTACAGAAGATCATTTACTATGGAGGTCATCATACATTCAAGAGATCCACTGTCTCTCCACGGATCTGAACCTCTTTTAGCCCAAGTACCATATTGGCTATGGCCAAAGATCTAGATTCCCCAAATGCAAAAACATGACCTGCAACAGAAGAACACCAAATTTAACCAAAACCATCAAGAGATACCAAGAACAAACAAAAAATCATGCTATGTTACTTACCAAACTGTGAATCAGAAAATTCATGAATTGCTCCTCCAGACTGAAAATTCAAAAAAGGGAAATAACATTGGGTTAGTTTGTATCATACCAGGATACATATCTCAGTAAGAAAATTTTATGGAAACCAAGAAACAAAAATAAATACTCAAGGGTGATACTTCCAGCTGTGGTGATGTATATATAACACAAAAGCAAATAACCAATTTGGATGGACATATACTTGCCTTAACAGAGAAATAGGCCCAAACATTTTGTTTGCTTTTAAAGTTTAATAACTCCTGATGAAAAAGACAAAAGAATATAAGTTAACATATGGGTAAGCACAGCTGGTGGTGCAGAGACCGGAATAAAAAAATTCCTTTTTCTAAAAAAAAGCACAGCTGGTGGATTACCAAAAGAATATTATATAGTCAAGTAAACCAACCTCCACTCTTCCACTTGTAGGCTTAAACCCATCATCAGGATCCTCACTAGTAACTCTGACTGCAACACAATGGCCCTTCGGCCTCACTGACTGTGCTTTATCCAAATCAAACTTAGTTGCAACAGCTGATATTTTCCTCCAATCATGGTAGCCTCCCCCATGGTCCATTCCATAAAAGCGTCTAATCTGCAGTGATTAATTCATTCATCAGAACAAGAGAACAAAATATCATCAATCATGGAGTCGAGAAAATGAAATACCTGGAGTTATAGAGGGGTATGCCCATTCCGACTGCAACTTGGGCTGCTGGCAAGTTTACTTGAGCTATCCATTCAGTCACAGGATGTTCTACCTGAAAGGAAGCCAGTCAAAAACTCAAAATGCAAGAACCATAGAAGAATGCCTCTGCAAAATCCCTGCATTGGAAGTTTAGAACAGACCTGCAACCGTGGATTAAGCTCCAAAAAATAGTATTCGCCCGTTTCCATGCTGTACAGATATTCTACGGTAGCAGCACCAGCGTATTGAACACACTTAGCAAGCCACCTTGCTGCCTGCTCAAGCTCTTTAACAGTGTCTGGAGCAGCAACTGTTATTGGCCCCTCTTCAATAATCTGTTGCAGAGGTAAATGGTGAAAAATAATATTTTTTCAATAAAATACAAATAGGGAAAAAATTGTCGTGCACTTGTTCAACTATAAAAGTTATTCAAGAAAGATATAAACTTCTACAGAACAAAATACACAATCCAAGAATGGGACAAATTCAACGAAGGCATGAACTCGCAATGGGAATCAGGTGTTTAATAGAATTTGAAGAGCTAACCTTTTGGTGCCTTCTTTGAACACTGCAATCTCGACTGTGTAGTGCTGCCACATTGCCATGTTTATCACAGAGCAATTGAACCTCCAGATGTCGGCTCTACAAAGAAAGAAAAGAATGAATGCTTTCAGAAACAAATATATATTACACAGAAGCGCTCAGGATACAAAGAACAAAGGCAGGGTGAAAGGCTCAAAGCCAACATGAAAACTGTTAAGTTTATAAAAGCCCATCTATTATAGGCCCATATGGCCCATGAGGCTCTCTCTATATGGTTATCTCCACTGATGGAGATGGGTAGATCATTCTCTCAAATCCCCAGGTTGGTAACAAGGGAAACAAAATCTTTGAATCAGTTCTCACCTGAGATGCCACTTTCATAATAAATATAGGCGAGCCAGGGACTTCTCCTTGAACTTGCTTGAACAGTGCCCTCACCTCATCATCGTTATGAACCTACAGATCCATGCAGATGACAACAAAATTAGTGATAATCAATCTAAATTTTTTACTGAAATTTTAACTTCATTTTTTTTTCTGAATAGTGGTCCCTTCTCTTTCCCACAGTTCAGATGAACAAGAAAACCAACCTTTCTTCTCCCCAAGATGCCTTGATCATGGCAGGGTACCCGACCACCTGACAACTAGCCACTGCTTCCTCTGTGGTGGAAACACAAGCATTCTTATATATCTCCTCGGGAATTGAATGGCAGCTTTCTGGTGGAACTTTTACCTGCAGAGAGTTTGATTTAATATTAAGTGAACACAAAAGTAGCAGAGGAAAATAGGAGTAAAACCACACAGAAATAGGAGACGGCATACATGTGATCCACTCCATGGAAGAGTTGGAACTCCTGCTGCTTGTGCAATGAGAGAAGAACCAATCTTATCACCAAGTGCAGCCATTGCAGCTGATGGTGGCCCAAGAAAAATGATTCCTTTCTCGTTTAGAGCATCTGGAAGTTCTGGGTTCTCAGACGCATGACCCCAGCCAGGCCAAACTGCAGATACACGAGTTCTCTCTGCAATCTATGAAATTGAACTTGAAATGTAAATTACCAAAGTACAGTGAAAAATACATGTAAAATTAAACACAATCTTGTGAAAATTTACAGAACTCCAGATGATGAATTGTGCTAACCTCCACTATAAGCCGTACATTCGCATAGTTGTTATTGTTTGTTCCTCCAGGAACTTCTACGAACTGATCAGCGATTCTTATGTGCTCAGCGTTTATCCTCAAGTCCTCCGGAGTTTCCATAGCAACCAAAAGAATGGCCTTCTCTGTCCCAAAGGTCTCCAGGGCCCATATCCGGATGCTGCCCATGAACTTGACCGCGGCCATCCCATTGTTAGCGACTAGCACACCTGTGTATTGGCGAGTCACCATCAAGCGCTTTACAGAATTCGTCGACCTCTCTGATGGAGAGGATGGATGCCTCAAATTAGGCATCCCATTCAGTATGCCGTTCATTTGGTAGGGCTCCGCCATTATTTCACCCTTTTCAGTTCAGATCTCCTGGTAGGAGCAAAAGAAACAGATTGTTAGTATATTAATCACGATTCATGAGAGGCGGTACTTAGATGAATGTCAACAAATCACTACCACGATGCTATTCCCATTCATCATCAGAATAGTCGAAATTCAAACAGACAAGCAATAGTTTCTGAAATACCGTGAGGAAATGATAGCAAGTTAATAGCAGAGAAGCAACTATTTAAGCAGATCAAATGGTTCAGCACCAACTGGTTGTATCGTAATCGTAATAGAGCATAACCAGCCAGCAGAATAGGAAGAGCAAGGACACAGTTTTTTTATTTCCTAAAGCAAAATCGCAAAGGCAAGTAGGTTGTATATTAATCACGATTCATGAGAGGCGGTACTTAGATGAATGTCAACAAATCACTACCACATGCTATTCCCATTCATCATCAGAATAGTCGAAATTCAAACAGACAAGCAATAGTTTCTGAAATACCGTGAGGAAATGATAGCAAGTTAATAGCAGAGAAGCAACTATTTAAGCAGATCAAATGGTTCAGCACCAACTGGTTGTATCGTAATCGTAATAGAGCATAACCAGCCAGCAGAATAGGAAGAGCAAGGACACAGTTTTTTTATTTCCTAAAGCAAAATCGCAAAGGCAAGTAGGTTGACCATATATGTGATGAGAGAAAAATCGAGACCAGATGGAGAAATTTGCTATTATAGGATCCCAAACGTGTGGGTTTCGCTATAATAGGATTGCAAACATCTGCTTCGCTATAACGACTCTAGAAACATTGACACTTTGCTATTATAACATCAAAGCCTTCAAATAGACAAATTGAACTCAAATATCTTCAAATTCAAATATTATCATTTAATCACAGAACTGCGCTTAGGGCGGCGGCTGCTGCTGCATGGCTGCTGGCTGGCGCTGCTGCCTGGCCGGCTGGCTCAGCCTTGCCGGCTGCTTGCTGCAGCAAGATTCAACCATGATCCAAGCCATGATAACAAACAAAAATATAGATCCAAGCCATAGATTCAACCATGATTATAAGTTATAACACAAACAAGATCATCTCATAAGACCAAGATTGTGCTGGTGGCTGGCCACGGTCGGGCAGCAGTCGGTGCGTGCGAAGGAGGGAGGGCATCGGTCTCTCGCGTCGGGGAACCAATAGTCGCGGCTAGCAACTGAAAGGTCCCGTGGTGAAGGGGTATAGCAGTGATTAAATGAAAATATTGAATTTGAAGAGATTTGAGATCAATTTGCCTATTTGAAGGCCATGATGTTATAATAGCAAAGTGTTAATGTTTCGAGAGTCGTTATAGCGAAGCAGATATTTGGGATCCTATTATAGTGAAACCCACACGTTTGGTATGCTATAATAGCAAATTTCTATATGAGTCCAAACACGAAAAAGGTGATTAAAGTCGAAATAAAGGGGACCAACCCCATACAAAACAACAAGCTCCCCTAACCAAAATGAAAAGAAAACCTACTACTTCCTGCATACTTGACAAATTCCGATCGTCCGCAACACGCAGGATCTCTCCCTTCCCCAATCCCACTTGACACGCCACAACCTGCTCGACAGAATACCAAACCGAGTGCCAATCGCCACCGAGGAAGCAGGAGCGATCTTGTACCGGCGGCGCTGCCAGAAATCGCATTTTGGAGCTGGATTGGACTGGGGACGCCCCCCAGCGGCCGCTTGCGCATGGAGCAATGCAAAATTCCAACACCCCGAGCGGAACAGAGCTGAGCTACTATGTTAGCGGCTCCCCATCTCCAGGCCCAGATGCTATGGAGCAGGCCGGCCCAAGGAGGAGTACCAGAAGCCAAAGGCCCAACAGGAATATCTCTGGGGAAGATTGGGCGTGAGCGCCTGCGTGCGCGAGTCTAGGCTAAGGCTTGTAAGCGACTATATGAGAGGAAACCTGAGAGAGAGAGGCATCGAATAATTGATGTAAACTCAACTCATCTCCTAAGCACTCTTGGTTGCTCTATCCCCTTGCTGTTCTTCCTCTCCTGATCCCCAATTCTCTAATCCTTTCCCAAATTGCTGTAACCTGTTTCTGATGCTAACAATTGGTATCGGAGACACCGTTCCTCAGTGATTCTTTTCGCCTGCACTTACTCCATCGATTGATTGAGCAAACGGATCTGGTTGGCTTGATTGGGTTTCTAGCAGTGAGCTGCTGGTAGAAATCTGGTCGCTATAATTCCACTCCCCGCTTGAACAATTTGTGGCGTGCAGACGGTCTGGATCCCGATCCGCCCCTTCCCCACCACCACTTCACCCGTCGCAAGCGCAAATTGGGGGTCATGAGTCCTGAAACCAAGCTTATCATCGACGAAATCTCCCGCCGCTTCACCGAGCACGATCTCAAGTGGGATTCCCGCTTTTCGGAGCAGGAATCTCGCTTGGTTCGCCAGATCCAGGATCTGGAGAAGACGCATGGCGACCGCGTTGCTATGCTGGAGGGCGTCTTCAAGTCGCTTGACGAGTGGAAGTCGTCCATCGAGGAAACCATTGATGGTACCCAACTGGAGGTGAAGAAGCTATCTCGCACCTGGGCACGCGAGGTCGTCGACAACCCGGGCGACTCAAGTGGCGTGTACGCCGCATCTCCATCGATGGTTGGGCGTCCGCCTTCCGCCAAGACTCCAGACCCTGCCGCTATTCTGCAGCCTGTGTTTGGGCACCACGGCGAACCCCATCAACAGGAGAGTGGATTTGGGGTTGTTTCAACCCTGGTTCATTCCCCGGTCAAGGGTGAGCATCCACTTCCTAAACCTCCCTTTCCGCATTCTTTTGGATTTCCTAAACCTGTGGGTCTGTCGTCTGATAATCAGTCTTGGGAGGAGGGTCGTAAATCTGGCTTTAACAAATTCCCTAAGGTTAATTTTCCTGTGTTTGATGGGGAACAACCTAAAGTTTGGTTGCGTGATTGCTTAGATTACTTTGAGCTCTATGCGGTAGAACCAAGTTCATTGGTTAGAATTGCTCGCATGCATTTAGTTGCTGCTGCTAAGCGTTGGTATAGCTCTGTTGAGTCCCAGGTTCAGGATACCAATTGAAAACTTTTGCTGCCTTAGTGCTTAATCGCTTTGCACAGGAGCATCATGAATTGTTGTTGCGCCAGCTTTTCCAAATTCACCAAACGGCCACGGTGGCTGAGTATATTGATCAGTTTTTAGCCATTGTTGACCAACTGGGGGCTTATAACAGAACCACTGATCCCATGTTTTATACCATGCGTTTCATTGATGGATTGCAAGAGCATATTTGTGCTGTTGTTGCTCTTCATCGTCCACAAACTTGGGATACTGCTTGTGTGCTTTCCCAATTGCAGGAGGACTTGACGTCATCGAGCAAGTCGACCGTGCGTAAATGGGATGTTACCGTGGGGGCAAAGCCGTTCACTCGAGCGGCTTATCCTATTCCGCCACCTCCACCTCGTGTTGACAAGCTTCCTGCACCACCTGAGCTGAAGCCTCCGCCTGGCCGTGTCCTGACGGCTAATGATCATTGGGCCGCTCTACGTGCTACTCGCAAGGCTCAAGGCTTATGCTATAAATGTGGCGCTAAGTGGTCTCGCGATCACAAATGCCCCGCGGCTGTTCAGCTTCATGTCTTGGAGGAGATGTTGGAGTTATTTTCAGTGGAGGACTCTTCTTCACCTACTAATTGGACCCCTGATGACGAGCAGGCTCAGTTGGCCATGTTATTGTCTGCAACAGCGGTTTCTGGTATTACTGCTCCTCGTACTATGAGTTTTGAGGGTATGCTGGGTGACACACCTCTCCGCATCGTGTTGGATTCAGGCAGCACACATACCTTCCTCAGCGCTTCTGTTGCTGCTCAGTCTCCTGTATTATCTCCTCTTCCAGTACCCCTCCGAGTGCAGGTAGCTAATGGTCAGTACCTAACTTGCTCTCAGTTTGTCTCTTCTGCAAAGTGGTAGCTCCAGGGATTGGAATTTCAGTCTGATTTGAAGGTTCTGCCATTGTCCAATTATGACATGATTTTGGGTCTTGACTGGTTGGAGCAACACAGTCCCATGAACATCCATTGGGCACACAAGTGGTTGCAGATTCCTTATGGCCATGGCATGGTTAGGCTTAATGGTATCCTCCCTGCAGTTCCTGTGAATTATGTGTTGCAGTTCTGTTCAGTCTCTTCGATGACAGATAGTGATTTTGCTGCTCTGGCTCTAGAAATTCAGAGTCTCCTAGATTCTTTTGCTTCTCTGTTTGAGATACCATCCCAGTTACCACCATCTCGGGCGTGTGACCATGCAATTCCTCTGGTGCCAGGAGCCGGCCCCATATATTCGAGACCATACCGTTTTGCTCCAGCTGTCAAGGATGAAATTGAACGGCAGGTTCAGGAGATGTTGCAGTCGGGGTTGATTCAGAAAAGCACCAGCCCATTCGCCTCTTCTGAGTTGCTCGTTAAGAAGAAGGATAATACTTGGAGATTCTGTGTGGATTACCGTCAGCTTAACTCTATCACCCTGAAAAGCAAATACCCCGTTCCTCTCATTGATTATTTGCTGGATGAATTGGGTCAAGCCTCTTGGTTTTCTAAACTGGACCTTCGTTCAGGATTCCATCAGATTTTGTTGCAGCCGGGTGAAGAGTTCAAAACGGCGTTTCAAATACACTTTGGGCAGTTTGAATTTCGTGTGATGCCTTTCGGCTTGACTGGAGCTCCGGGTACATTTCAGGAGGCTATGAATTCCACCTTAGCTCCATTGTTACGCAAGTTTGTGCTTGTCTTCTTTGATGATATTCTCATCTACAGTAAGTCCTATGAGGAACATTTGATTCATTTGCAACAAGTCTTTGAACTGTTACAAACTCATGACTGGAAATTGAAGTTGTCTAAGTGTGCCTTCGCTCAACGTACTATTAATTATCTGGGCCACATTATTAGTGGTGATGGGGTGGCCACAGACCCCGAGAAGATTTCTGCTGTCTCAAATTGGCCGGTGCCTTCTTCCGACATTTTGGACTTATTGCTAAGCCTCTGACTGAACTTCTTCGTAAGAATTCCATCTTTCAATGGACGTTCGCACATGAGCAGTCTTTCCAGGCCCTGAAATCTGCTTTGGTGACCGCCCCAGTCCTCGCATTGCCCAATTTTTCACAACCATTTTGCATTGAAACAGATGCTAGTGCTTTGGGTATTGGGGCTGTGCTGACTCAAAATGGGCACCCATTGGCATATATTAGCCGTGCGCTGGGTCCCAGGTCCCGCGGCTTAAGTACTTATGAGAAGGAGTATTTGGTAGTTATTCTGGCTGTGCAACTGTGGCGGCAGTATCTACAGTTGGCTGAATTCACCATATTCACTGATCAGCAGAGTTTAGTGCAGTTGTCTGGACAGCGGCTTCACACACCCTGGCAACAAAAGTTATTCACTAAATTGCTGGGTCTCCAATATCACATTGTTTATAAGCCTGGCAGTAGTAACAAAGCCGCTGATGCCTTGTCTCGGATGACTGAACCACAGGCTTCTTGTGCTGCTTTGTCGGTGCTTACTCCTACTTGGATTAGTGAGGTTGTTGAGGGGTATGCTTTGGACCCCGTGACTCAGGAGGTGTTACTCAAATTGTCTGTGGATCCTCAAGCTGTTCCCCATTATACCCTGCGTGTCGGGTTGTTACGTTTTCAGAACCATATTTGGATCGGTGCAAACCCGTCTTTACAGCACAAGTTGATCACTGCATGCCACTCCAGTGCTCTTGGCGGTCATTCTGGTTTCCTGCCACCTATACTCGGATGAAACAAATGTTTGCTTGGAAGCATATGAAGCAATATGTCCGTGATTATGTTAGTTCTTGTGTTACTTGTCAACGCGCTAAACCTGATCGCGCTCGTCTGCCGGGTCTATTACAGCCTCTGCCAGTTCCCACTGCTGCTTGGCAAATTGTTTCCATGGATTTTGTGGAGGGGTTTCCTCGCTCTAAACAGGTCAATTGCATATTGGTTGTATTGGATTCCTTCACTAAGTATGCTCATTTTGTTCCGCAACGCCATCCATTTACAGCCAGCTCCGTCGCCCAGCTGTTTCTGAGTCACATATACAAGTTACATGGCTTACCTAATGCTATTATCTCAGATCGCGATCGTATCTTCACCAGCCAATTCTTGCGAGATTTGTTTCGTTTGGCAGATGTTCAACTTCAGATGAGTTCTAGCTATCATCCACAATCGGATGGCCAAACAGAACGCTTGAATCAATCAATGGAAACTTTTCTGAGGTGCTTCGCCAATGCCACCCCCACTAAGTGGTCAAGCTTGTTACCATTAGCTGAGTTCTGGTACAATTCCACCTTTCATTCTGCTATTGGTCGCTCCCCGATTGAAGCTTTGTATGGCTATCCTCCACGGCATTTTGGTATCTCAGCTTCTGACTCAGTTACAGTTCCTGATTTAGCTGCCTAGCTGCAAGATAGACGCATTATGAATGACCTCATTCAGCAACACTTGTTTCGTTCTAAGGAGCGTATGAAGCGCCATGCTGACAAGAAACGTACTGAACAGCAGTTCCAGGTTGGGGATATGGTCTTTCTTAAGTTGCAGCCATATGTTCAGACATCCTTGGCGCCGTGGGCAAACCAGAAGTTGGCATTCAAATATTATGGGCCTTTCAAGGTCATTGCTCGGGTGGGGTCTGTTGCTTATACTTTGGAGTTGCCATCTTCTTCAGCTGTGCATCCGACGTTCCATGTGTCTCAGCTCAAAAAGGCTGTCCTTCCCAATACCCAGGTATCACGTATCCTTCCGCCTGATGTTGAGCTCCCTCGTGTTCCTGCTGCTATCTTACAGCGCCGTCAGGCGTCCATTGGCGAACAAGTACTGGTGCCTTGGTCTGATTGGCCTCTCGAGATGGCTACCTGGGAGTCGCTGGAAGCTCTGCGCCAAGCTTATCCGTGGGCTCCTACTTGGGGACAAGAAGGTTCTCAAACCCCGGGGATTGTTAGCGGCTCCCCATCTCCAAGCCCAGATGCTATGGTGTAGGTCAGCCCAAGGAGGAGTACAAGAAGCCAAAGGCCCAACAGGAATATCTCCGGGGAAGATTGGGCGTGAGCGCCTGCGTGCGCGAGTCCAGGCTAAGGCTTGTAAGTGACTATATGAGGGGAAACCTGAGAGAGAGAGGCATCGAATAATTGATGTAAACTCAACTCATCTCCTAAGCACTCTTGGTTGCTCCATCCCCTTGCTGTTCTTCCTCTCCGGATCCCCAATTCTCTAATCCTTTCCCCAATTGCTATAACCTATTTCTGATGCTAACATACTAGCGAAAACGGAGTAGAGAAAAACTGTTAGAGAGATGATACGTACGCACGCAGTTGCAGAGGCGTGGCGCCCGTTCGGCCGAACGCGACCACCGGCACCGGCCGCCGCCGAGGAGGAGAAGAGGAATGAGGAGCAGGATACGTGCTCGTCATTCCTTAAATGCTCCCATTTAAGAAATGTGTGTCGTGAAGCTACTGCAGGGACGCCTTAAATGCGTGCCGTGAAGCTACAGCAGCGCGTGCTCCCAGTCCTCGCGTGAAGAGAGGGGGGGGGGACCGGTGGTGCGCCCCCGGGCCGTGGCGGCGCGGCTTGCGCTGCAGCAGCTGCCGCGCCCGCGCGGGCCTTTTAACTGCCCGCAGCGGTGGCCGCGGCGCGGCTGGCCCCAGCCCTGCAGCATGCAGGGGGACTATAGCAGCCGAGAGCTGCCGGGTAGAGAGAGAAGGCGGAAGTTGTGATGAGAGAGACAGGCAGCAACAACAACAGGACATGAGTGTGGAGTAAAGGTGGCAACGGGCAGAAAATATCCACGTATCCGCGGGCACCGGACCGGGCGGCCAAGTATATGAGCGTGAATCTGTATCCGCGGGCACGGGCGTGGGTAGGAAGTTGCGCCCAACAGACATAACTTCACGGTAGAAAAAAGTCATGCTCACATCCGCAAACTCGTCAAACCCGCACTGACAAGTGGAGCCACTGTAGAGGAGATATAAAAACACAGAGTATAGGGTTTTTCTCATTCCCAATCCCCAATTCTCCTCCCTGTCGCCACACGTCCTCGGTTCCTCCTCTGTGTCTCCTCACGAGTCACAACCTCACCCACGACTCCAGATCCAGGAACCGCGAGGACACGAGCCCGCGAGTCCGCGACCGCGCCTCCCCCTTCACGACTTCAAGGACGTGACGCGACGCTCCCCAGTCTCCACTCGCCGGCCTCTGTTCAGGCGTCCAATCCTTTAGCCTCCCCACTCGCAGGTCGCGGCGACCGGTGAGCATGGCTCCTGTTCCCGGCTCGCGGTGCACAGGAACAGCTCCTGTTCCCGGCTGGCCAGCTCCCTAGGCAGCACCACACCATTCCTTGCTTGCCCGGTGCTCGCTCCAGGACGCCATCCCTGCTCTAGACATGCAGTCCATCGCCGTCTTCTCTATTGTGCGATTTCAAAGGCAAGTTCACTTGTTCTTGTTGCCTCCCAATTGATCTGTTGTTTTGTAGTGGGTTTGTTATGCCTCCTAGTAGATCTTGTGATTTTTAGTGGTTGTGCCCATATTCCAGATCTTGTGCTTTTGTGTTGTGTAGCTACAATGGCGACCCCTGGTAGCTGAAAGCCCAAGTTTGGTTTTGGTAATTAATGACAACAAGTTGCTAATACCTTGTGTTTAAGTGATTTGAGTTAGGCATAACAACACATGTGATGAAGGTGCATGGTGGCATGGAAAGGTGGTCACATGATCACAAAGGCATGAAGCATGAAGTGGAGATCATGGTGATAGACGAGGAGCAAAAGTGATCAAGGCAAAGGTATAAACATAGGGTTTTACTTTTGCCGGTCTTAGTTGAGTAGAGAAGTAATTGACCGGATTTAGGATAGATAGCCGACTATCAAGAGGGGAAATCACAGTAATCTCTCTAATCAAGTGCTACTAGGTCCATATCTTGAGCATATGCATTAGGATCTAGTAAAGTGCTAACTTAACTCCTTTGATGAAAATGTTTGTGAAAAGCTAACACACATGCATAAGTGTTGTGACACTTTTGTGTTGGCACATGGAAGCAAGGGAATGAGTTGAAGATTGATACAGTGAAGATCAGCTACTAAAACTACCTTCAGAGGTTTTCTGTGAGGCACCGAACCCAGGAACAGTGCACCCTGAGCGTTCGGTGTAGCGGGTCTGGTGAGGACGTTATCGCTGGAAGTTTTTGAGTTAGCGTCTGGTATGCTGGACCGGATGCGTCCGATGTGAGACCGGACGCGTCTGGTGTGGTGTCCAGTGCTAACTCAGTTTGCAAAGCTCTCTGCGCATGCGTCCGGTATGAACCGGACGCGTTCGATGTGTGCGTCTGGTGTTGGTGTCACTTTCCGGAGCTCTCTGCACAGGCGTCTGGTATGGACCGGACGCGTCCGATGTGTGCGTCCAGTGTTGGTGTCACTTTCCGGAGCTCTCTGCACAGGCGTCTGATATGGACCGGACGCGTCCGATGTGTGCGTCCGGTGTTGGTTCTCTCTTGCACATTTGATTACTTGAGGCATACATTGAGCTAGAGAATACTCCCTCCACTCATCTCCTTGCTTGATTGCTAATCCTTGTGAGATTGAGTGAGATTCAAGTGCATTGTATTGAGAGTTGCATCTAGTGGCACTTGATCTTTGAGTTTGCTACGGATTTCTTATTACTCTTGGGTGTTCGCCCTAGACTACTTGGAGTAGCGGAGGTGTTGAGCTCGTGATTGGAGATTCTTTTGAGCCTCACCAAGTGATTTGTGTGGGGTTCTTGAGCCTTCCTCATGGGAGATCGCAATTGGCTACTCTAGTGGATTGCTCATGGCTTGGAGGATCTCCATCTTGTAAGTGGATGTGTGGCACCCGCTAAGGGTTTGGCTTTGGATTGCCAATTAGCTCGTGATCCATCGAGTGGGTGTATCGCCACAACGAGGACTAGCTGGCCGGAAAGCAAGTGAACCTCGGTAAAAATATTGTGTCATCTCTTACCGAGGATTCTCTTGTAATTGTGATTGATTGATTGGTTATATATCTACTCTACAACATTGGTATAACAATCACTCCCCTCTACTTATGTGCATACCTTGTTAGTTGTGTAGCTTGTTTAGCTTAGCTATCTTGTTTAGGAGTGTAGCTAGCTTGTAGTAACTTAGTGTTTAGCTTTCTGGCTAGACTTGTGTAGGTGGCTTGCATAGCTTAGTTGTGCTAGTGCTAGAATAGCTTCCCCATTTGTTTTACTAATCAACTTGTCTAGTTGAAGTTTGTAGAAAAATTTAAATAGGCTATTCACCCCCCCTCTAGCCATTTGGACCTTTCAAGTGGTATCAGAGCCGAGGCACCGTTTATTTGAGGCTTGACAACCTTCGGTGAAGGAATGGCTCTTACTTTGCATATCAACAACACCAATAAGGCACCTTACATTGATGGCACAAATTATGCATATTGGAAGGTTAAGATGACCGCCCATCTCAGGTCAATCAATAGAGAGGTTTGGAAAGTGACCGAAACAAAGTTTGAGGTTGCAAATCAGAATACACCAACACGAGTAGAAGAGAAGAAACTACAATGTAATGATATTGCCATTAGTGCTCTTCATGAAGCTCTTGATGACAGCAAATCAAGAACATTGAGATTGCTCATGATGCATGGGCAAAGCTAGAAGAAACTTTTGAGGGCACCAAGGGAACCAAGACCGCCAAGGCATACATCCTCCAACAAAAGTTCTCAAGTTTCGAGATGCAAGAAGATGAAAGTGTGCCGGAGATGTTTCACCGGTTGCAAGTCATTGTGAATGAGCTCATCAATTATCACAAATCTATTAAGCTTTACCATCAACAAATCAATCTTTGCTCTTCTCACTTTGTCAACACCTTCATGTGCAAGATGCAAAGTATCACAAATCTGTTTTTCCACATCAACATTCATCACTTGGTTGTACTCATTTCCATCCAAGGCACTAAGAAGAATACGTGTAGCTTGGCCATTGAGATGGACAACAGCTAGCTCATCATTGGTTAGACTTTTCGGGTCTTCGGGTGGCTGCAATCCACTACATACAATCTCCCAAAGTCCAGGATGAAGAGCAATAAGGCTCTCATCAAGTGCTTCCACTTGGCAAAGTTAATCCCATCAAAATGAGGTAACTTTCCCATGGGCACATTGATGTAGGACTTCTTATCACGATTAGTCAAATAAGAGTAGTTAAAGGATACAACTATGAACTTCTTTTTGCTGCTGTCCTTGTCCTTCTTGTTGCCCTTCTTGTCCTTCTTGGAGATGTTATATGAGGCATCACATCACCATCATCCGAGCTAGACGATAGCTCACTTGATGATGCATCATATGCCTTTTTCTCCTCTTGCTTTGTTTTTGCTGCCCTTCTCTTAGCTCTTTCTTCATGTATGCGCCTTCTTTCTTTTTTTTTCAACTGCTCATCATGCTTTTGTTGTTCTTCTTTTGCTTTTCTCTTTGCTTCTCTTTGTTGACGGTCTTTAACTTAGAAATCCGACCGTCAATTACTATCAAAAATAGGGAAATTTGGCAAACCAACATCACAAATACATTTATTTCTAACCTAGTTCCACATGTATTTGGAAGATTGTATTTTTTTACAGGACATGTGCACAAATACATGAGGACACCACAAAATGGCACTTTTCGACACATGATTACGCTATCAAATAACCAAGACGTCAAGTGAAGTTTCTCTAGAGCAATTCCCCCTGATGCAAGCCTCATGAGAAGAGGCCCAAGGTCCAACATGTGAAGCTAGAGGCCGAGGGGCGCCACCTAGGGACCAGCGGTCCCTTGGGCTGGCCGGCCCCTGGCTGAGCCCTCTCGGCACCGCCTTTGTTGTGCTGCTGCATGGTGCTCCTTGGGGTCAGTGGATTGAATGCTTATGCATAGATTGTGGGAGAGCACTGTAACACCCTAGGTGTTAAGTATGCACTTAGTCTCATTAACTCCTCCATAAGCATTCTCATCAAGCATAGCATCACATGAGCATGCCATTCATTCAAGTGTGATTTTATGTGCTTTGTTTCATGTGAATTAAATATGCTAAAAATAGTATGCTTGTTCCAAAATCCTTGTGATGCCCAAATTTGGTTGAAATATGTGTTAGAAGAATTAAGAGTAATTTTATAAATTTTTTTTGGAGCTATAGAATTTTAGAAATGGATTTTTATAAAAAAAGCCCCAAAATGAATTTATTCAAAACCTAGAACTAGTTTTGAGTTGCATTTCAAATCCTATTGAGAATTTGGAATCACAGCTTGAAGCAAAGTTGTAGAACTTTTCATTTAGAACAACTTTTATTTTGGAAGCCAATGGTGAAAAGGGTTTTAAAATGGTCCAAATGAATTTAGAAAAAGAATTAAGAAAAGAAATTCAAAAAACAAGAAAAGGGGGACAGGCGCTGCTGGGCCGACCCGCCTCCGTTTCGGCCCAGCCAGGCAGCACGGCCCGGCCTCCCCGCCCCTCTCTCCCGCGCGCGGACGCTCGCCTCGCTCCACCCGACGCCGGCCACGTGGCGGCCGTACGCCGGCGTCATGGACGCGCCGCTGGCCGACCGGCTTACCCCGGTTGGGACGGCACCCCGCGCCCCCAGGCGCCATTCTGTCTCCCCCGCTCCACTCTCTCTTCTTCTCCGCTCGCTCGCGCAGCCGCAGCAGCAGCAACCGCCGCAGCGCCATTGCCGGCCGAAGCTCCGCCGCTCGCCGCAGGCCGCGCTAGTGGCCCGTTCTCGGCGCCAAGACCACCGTTGTGTTCGCCTTCGCCGCGGTAAGCTCCTGCGCACGCTCTACCAAGGTGAAAACCCTCCGCGAACCAGCAATCCCTCGCCGGAGTTCGCCCGACCACGTCGGAGAGCTCCGCCGCGTCGAAACCTTCTCGTTTCTGCCCTGTTTCGCTTGTTCTTGAGCGCGTTAGGTTCGTAGCAGGACGAGGAAGCTTCGACGGTACCCCGTGCACGCTCTACTGCACCGGAGCGGCCTGGCCACGGCGAGCAGTGCCACCGTGCCGCCATGCATGCCAGCGGGGGTGCTCCGGTCATCCTCCGGCCGAATCAAGGGCACCCTCGGGTGTGCCTCACTGCGGGGAGCACGTTGGTGCTCACCCCGTGGCCGGAGACCTCACCGCCGACGAGATCCGCTCGTCGGAGGTGCTCTCCCTCTCGGTCACGCTGACCAGTGGGGTCGGGGACCCACTGTCAGTCGCGGGGGGGACCGAGGCGGGTAGAGATCCGGGTGTCTCTAGTGTTTTTCGTTCTGGATTTGAATTGGTTTTTCAGAAAACATTTTCCAGAAAATGGTTTAAATGGTATTAAATCCATATCTTGAGATCCATGGCTCCAAAAATGATGAAATAAATTGTAGAGTGCTCTATAATTTCAGATCTACAGTTTGGTATGGTTGCATGTCATGTTTAAACAAGTTTTCTGTACAAATATGTTTAATCCATACTTTTGCTGAAAATGGGAAAATGCATAGTAATTAAATTATAACTCAGAGAAATATGAAACTTGTTTTGTTGGCTCTGCATGGATGATTAGTCTCTGGGAAAAATATGTTACATATTATTTGCTGTATAAATTAATTTATGATGATTTAAATGCTTGCATGACAATAGTTTATGATTTTTAATAAATAATTGGATCATGCAATTAATCTGGAAATTTTTGTGGATGTTTCTTATGTTAACAAGTAATTGATAAAAATATGAAATCTGCTGTTTGACACTTGGACAACAGTAGGGTATTCATACTTGATTATATTGAATAATCTTGCAATTTTTGTAGTCCAAAGTAAGTGTCCAAATTTTATGAAAAATTTATGGTAGACTTTATGGTTGACTAGTGATCTACTGTAATTTTTGTAGAATTTATTGACAAACAGAAATATATGCTACTTTTGTAGGTCCAATAATAATTTAATAAATTATGAATTGTTATGCATAAATTAAATAGAATGAAGGGGTGTTTGGTGTATCTTTGAAGCATCATGTAGCTTGCTGGTTAACCATGAAAGCAACTTGTAGAAGAGAATACAATGGATGCTTGACCTGAGTACATGTTCTTGGATGATATTGACTACCTTGTAGCGTAACCACCTATGTTATCTATGCACCATGTCATGATCATCTGGTACCCACTTGCATAAGCATTGCACCCCGGGCATCTCGCACTCCACTCATGAGCACACATGCATCATACAGGCTCGCAGGAGAACAAGGTGGGACCCGAGGAGCAGGAGGAAACCCAGGAGCAGGAACTTCTGGGAGGACCAGAGCCCGGAGAAGAGCTGCAGGAGTGCCCGGACCACAAGCCAAGCACGTTTGAGAAAGGCAAGCCCCGGAGCATTCTAAGTCTCCCTATTCTCGCTAACTTAATTGTTATACTATGCTTGTTCTACTATGTTGCATTTAAGTGATAGGAGTTGCTTGACACCGTTGATGCATATGTACTCCTTGATATCACCACTTGTTTATCTACTTTGTCCTATGTAGATAGGCACGGAGTCTATGCTTAGCTTGCTTAGTCGGGTAAAAGTCAGGTGATTTCCTGTCACCTGCGAGATATAGGTGGACACCTGTTTGATTAGCTGTAAGTGCTATGGAGCAAGGTAACCAAGTGTGGAAAGGAATTTGAGACCGGGCAGGGTCTTATGGTGGGTTGACCGTAGTGCCCCTGCCTGTGTCGATTAAGGACCGATCGTTGACGGCCCTCTGGTCATGTTGAACACATGCCCCACACTTAGCTGGAAGGATAAGTCATTCTGACCGTGAAGCCTGAACACTATCCGGGCCTGGAGTCGAGCCGCCATACGCTGTATTGGTGATGGTTGAGGAGAACGACGAGGGCGCGGCGCACAACCTTGGTATACCTTGGATACCTCGGTCGCCGGAACGGTCCTCGGGTACTGGCGGTGCCTGCCGAACCCACGATTTGGTCCTGGATAGTGTAATACGGTGATCTGTACCTCACTTGATCAGTGAGTGTGGTTTGTGTGGGGAATAAACTCGCCAGCTGGTTAGAAATCGATTCGAATCGCCATCGCTCCTGGATAGTGAGCACTTGACATGAGCTTCGTCCTCGTAGTAAGGACTATGGAACACTTGGGTTATGATGATAAATGATTTATGAATGCTATGATGAGGTACTATCATATCACTACACTTGTTTGAAATAGCACAAGTGCTAATCTAGATGATAGGTAATAATACTTAACCTGAGCCAATTAAAAGAATAAAGGTTATCAAACTATGTGTTTAGTGGAGTAATGCTGTTGAGGGTATCAGTAAGGGGTATCCTAACTGATACACATAACGAGATTACCCTTACACGGATCGAGGCCCTCAATTCGACGTTATAATCAACCGAACATACAGGCATCGACGGTAGCAGCCTCGAAGACGGAAAAAGGCATCGAGCGAACCGCTCAGGGGTCGAGCGTCAGCTACCGTCGAATACGGAAGTAGGCTCAAGCGAACCAAGAGGCGTCGAGCACCAAGGACGCCGCCCGCCGCCTGACGCACGCACGAGAACCAGGGCATTTAATGCGTCTGTCACTTTCCCACCTAACACGCTGGTCACGGGAAACATGATGGGGAACAGGCACCAGTCCCGTCATTCTTTTTGCAGCCTTCCCCACCATATGACCCAGAGCATGTTAGGACGCGGGAAGCCGGGATGGAACGTCTAGTCAGGACCCCCTCGAGGCCCCAAAAGTCAATGCCCTGGATAGCAAGACGCTACATGGCGTCCGACCCTCGACCAGACCTATTTCCTTCCTGGGGAAGGGTTGCGCGTCGACTGACGGCACTGCCACCACTCTGACGTATCAGCCGCCGCGACGTACAGGCGTGCCGCGGACAAATCGGCCCGAGACGGCGTACGGAGCGGGATATAAGGGCACGCGTGATCATCATCATGCTATCAGGATGGGACGGCTCGAGACCATGCCGGTACGGAGGCCTCGAGTAGGTCAGCGCGCCATGCCTCTATCGACCCCTAGTCTGTCACCTATACATGTACCCTAGGCCTTTCCTTGGAACTATAAAAGGGGAGACCCGGGAGTGAACACAGGACATCACGCAACACCCACACGTAGAGGAGTCTCCATACTCCATCCCAGTTCATACGCGCTTGTATTCACCCCTGTACAAGCACTTAGGTGCAAGATAATACAGACTCCCCTCCCCCGCTGGACGTAGGGCCTTCTCTTGCCCGAACCAGGATAAATCCTTGTGTCTTTTTGCATCACCATCTGGGAAAGGGAAACACGCATACAAATTCACTCGTTGGTGTGACCCCACGTGGGGAAAACACCGACACTTGGCACACCAGGTAGGGGTCCTGTGTGTTTTTCATCGATTTCCCACTTCTTTCCAGATGGCCGCCCTCGCTTCGCCGATTCCGCGCTCCACGGTGATTTGGTTTGGGAGTCTTGAGTTCATGTCGATTGGCTTCGGCTATGACATGATCTTGCTCTCGATCAAAGGACCGGGAGGAGCCCGCGTGGCGCCAGCATGGTTGAGGGCCCCGAGACGCCCTCGACACCACGCCGCCCCGCCCAAGAAGAGGCGTGGGCAGCATCATCGTCACCCCCCTGCCTCGTCACGGCCGGCAGTTCGCGCTAGGCAGGAGGTGACACAGGAGCCGGCAGCGCCGCGTGCCAGAACTGTGGGCATGCCGGCACAGCATCACACGACGACAAGAGGTGACGTGCCTCGTGCGCTTTCCCCCATTGCTAGGTTACTTCCACATGGGTTGTTCACTCCAAGAAGGGCGCTGCCATTCGGATTGGACAACACCACGGCGTCGCTCGCCAGGGCGATATGCCCAAACGCCCAGACGTACGTAGAGGACCAATGGTCCTCCCACGTGACTCTGGAGCACAGCAGCCGACGTCCGAGTTGCGAGATTTTTCCCAGGTACGAGGCCTCCGATGCCTAGGCCCTGGGCGATACACGATCACCTCGCTCAGACAGCGGCTGCTGGAGGAGGGACGTGGATGTTTCTACGCCGCCGAGCCGGACTCCGACTCTGAGATGCTATCATGTCGATGGGGCGGTAGAAACCACCGACGAGACGTAGGATGCGGCTGCCGGCGGTCGAGCCCCTGCAGCGAGAGAAGACCCCAGGACGCCGAGGAACGACGGACAGGTCGACCCTCTTCCACAGGAAGACAGGACCGCGCAGCTTGCGCAGCTACGAGAGCTCAAGACCAAGCTTGACGAGGATCGTGAGCGCCTCGTCCTGCTCGAGCAAATCCTTGAGCAAGACTTGCCTTACCCACCTGACGGAAGTGTCCGCAAACGAGCTCGAGAGGTACACCTACAAATCGTCGGGGGCGCAGAGCCAGAAGCAGCCCGTCAGCCGTTTCCCTCGAGCAGGCCAGAACGTAGTGGCAGCGACAATGCTGCTGCGCAACATGCCAGAACCATCGAACTCCCAAGCTCGACGCATTCGAGACGAGGTACAGACTCTGCTCCAGGTGGCGGCAGTTCAACAAGCCGAAAGCTCGGCTTCTCGACGTCGAGGAGCCGCCACTGAAAAGCGCGACGAGCCGACCCAAAATGAAAAGGAGGTGTCGGTCCATCAGCAGCCACCTCCCCGAGCAAAAAAGACCACGCTCGTCCTCCCCGTCGACAATCAGCGTCGACACGACGCACGGTGCGACATTGAAGAGAATCGACGCCGTCGGCATGGGGACGCGGAAGAGCGCGGTTACACCACACATCGCGGTGGGAGATACGACAGCGATGAGGACCGGATGGCCCCTGAGCCACCAGGCCCACGGGTGTTCAGCAGGGCAATCCGCAGCATGCCCCTGCCCAGTCCGTTCCGACCCCCAACCAGCATCGCAAAATACAATGGTGAAACAAAACCAGAGTTGTGGCTAGCAAACTTCAGGTTGGCCTGTCAGCTGGGAGGCGCTCGCGGAGACGATCGAGCCATCATCAGACAGCTACCGCTTTTCCTCTCCGACACCGCCCGTCGGTGGCTCGAGGAACTCCCAGCTGATCAGATCCACGACTGGGTCGATTTGGTTAGGGTTTTCGAGGATAATTTCAAAGGGACCTACATACGGCCTAGGAAATCATGGGACCTCAGCAAGTGCAAGCAAAAGTCAGAGGAAACTCTTCGAGAGTACGCTCGACGCTTCTTGTGGTAGAACCACCCAAATTATATGGCCCACATGCACTTGACATTGTACTTAAGACCTCTGACTTCTGCACATGAGAGTGATATAACTTGGATAGTCTGTCGGGTGCCCTCGGAGGACCCCGAATCATCCACATTTTAACTCATACAAGATCAACATGGAGTTACCACAACATTACAACATTTGTTACAAAAATAATTTACATCGGAGTGCGGAAGATTTATAACTTAATTTACAACATATGATGGAGTATAAACAACTAAATTTCCAAAAGGTGTGTAGAGTAGCGGAAACATCTTAGGTGAAGCTTCTAAGGTAGAAGAGGTGGATAAATCATGTCGCGCCCACCGACATGACCTCCATTATCAGCATAAGTCAGCACCTGCAACAGGGGTTATAAAACCCTGAGTACGGGAGTACTCAACAAGACTTACCCTGCGGAAAAAGAGGAGAAATTAGGAATGCAGGCTTGGGGTAGACAAGGAGTGGTTGAGCAAGGAGCCAAAGTGTTTTGCTAAAAAGCTTACTAATAGTGCATCCTTACTTTCAAGTTTTACCCACGAATTCCTCTCCTTAAGTGGTCGAGGAGTTCGAGAACAGTCTATCTAGTTGCTTCTCACAGACAAGTCTGTAAGTTCCTAGTCCTTAATCAAAGTATTATCTATCCAACGGCCATAGCTTCATGTCACTCTGAGTCCGGGAATTGGGATCCGAACCTCATGAGACATTTTCCCCCTTTCTCATTTTATCACTTAGTTGCATATTTAACTACGATGAGGGTCAGTGGATTGAGTCTCCCAATCGAGGAGCAACGACGATTCGAACCACTTAGCAATCCAGCTGGAGTTCCTAACCACCCAACATATGTAGAACCAGATCTTGCATATGTCAACCCAAATCAAGCTCTCCCCAAATTTGACCAGGTTCGCGGCACCCGAGAGCACAGTACTCCACCATCCTACAGCCGATCTAGATGTTTCCCGGTCATCTCAGATCCGTAAGGTGGGTACACGCTACTCTCGCCATCGCTCCACGCCCAGTGCGCGAGTAGCTGTTCGCGTCGAGGGATCACAAGACCGGGCTTACCGAGGGCAAGTGGCTAGTACTATAAATTCTCAACCCAGCGGGCCATCAACGGACCGGTCCTTAACCGACACAGTTGGAGACACTACTTTAAGACTCCATTCTTAAAGCAAGTCCACCGACCGGTCTCAAGTTGAAACATCATTGATCATAAGTGTATTCCACAACAACCCTTCAAACTTTGTTTGAAAACCTATCTAGTAGCAGGGCTAAGCATCGCTACGCAATTTTAAAATAAAACAGGTGCCAAGGACAAGATAACAAATATCAAGGTAGTAAATGCAGCAAGTAGGTTAACCCAATTCTCAACTACCTAATGCAGCATTTTTAATCCATAAGTGATAAAAGATTTAAAACATTCAAGGAGGGTTAATGCATCCGGGGCTTGCCTTGGTTGCAGGGCAGAGAGGGACCCTCGGAGACTTCCCAAGTCTCGGATCCTACTTCTTCGAACGGAGCACCGACTTCGGGGTTCGGTTCAACGGTCGCTCCTTCGGTCACGTGCACTACACGTAAAATGATGAATGCTCATGATATGCATATGACATATATTTAAGAAGGACCGAGTTGAGTACAACTTTCCTTCTTGGTGCAAGGATGGGTTAAACAGTAATTAAAGTCGTTTATCATTTTAGTGTTTTTACCCAAGAGGTTGCATCAGTAAATTAATATTTCTCTTAATTCATAATTATCCTTAATTAACTAATTATTAATCCTTTTTATCTTAATTAGTTCTTAATTAAGTATTAATGACAGTAATTAAGCATTAATACCAAACAATAATTAAATGCCAAAGGTCATTAAGGTTAATGACCTAAGGTCAACACCCAATCTCAAAGGCACTCAAATCCTAATTTGAGAAATTAAGCTAATTATTATTTAAGTAAAGGCTAGCAAAAAAACAATCAACTCTATTTGCACACATAACTAGGACAGCAGCATATACGCAACTTCACTCAACCATAATTAGAGATCCAAGCATCCAATAAAGGTGATATTAGACTTTCTGGAAAGCTTAGATAATTTTCTACAACTTTGTTATTATTTTCGAGAACTGATTTAATAGATAGAATGGCCAAACAGTATGAATAAACAATTCTGTCCAGACCTTGGACAGAATGAGACATTAAGCTTCATACATCTATAACCAGAGTTCTAGAGCACCAAAAGTCATGATCCATACCATTTTGGAACGCTTATGAAAATTGCTACAATTTATCTTTCATCATCAAAGCATGATTCACAATTTTATTAGGTCGAAATTGCACAACTACAGAAACTGATCCAGGATTTGACAGAGAGAAACTGTTTCTGAAACTTAAATTTAAACAGGCATAACTCAGAAACTATAGGGCCAAATGCCACCAAAATTTAACACCAGGTAGATACATGAATTATATACATCTTTGTTGTAGACAAGTTTCATATCCAACATTATTTACCTAGAGCAATTTATAATGCTCCAAAAACTATCGAGAAACCACTAACAATTGAATTACAGAGAAAATAACATTTCATTTATGTTCCCAACTTGAACCTGGGCAAAACCCAGCTCACCAACAGTTGAAATACATCAAAGAGACACTAGAAAACATCATGGCCATCCCTAAATAAATACCTTTCATGTCTTTATTAATTTATTTAAATAAATAGACAAAGTAATAACCATATATCAAAAGTACACCGTAAATTCTGAGAAAACTACAGAAGCTCATATATGCTCTCCAAAGTCTACTGTATAAATTTCATGCCATTTGGATAAGTATAGCAATTTCCATGAAAAAGATAAATTTCCATCACAAGGAAGCATGTAACAACAAGATAAATAAGAAACTCGACAATTTCTACAAACACATAGCTAAATTATGTACCTATATGATATAACAACCTCATATAAAGGTAGAGGAACCATATTTTACATTTATTCATTTTTAGTTTAAATGTAAACTATTTAATAAGCACTAAACAAGATAAATTAATAACTTAAACATATATCATCCACTAAACATGAAATTTTTACTGCAACACTCACATAACATCATGAGAACACCATAAAAATTTCAGGCCCATAGGAGCTACACTGAATGGGATATGAATTTCTCATTTTTAAACATAATTAAAAGACATAAATCATAACTAATTATTTTACTACAAAACATAGCCAGTTAATATTTTTTACGCTAGGTTGATATTTTTAATAAAAACTAGACATCTCAAGGAGCACAACAAAATTTGGTTCACCAAAATTGGAGTTACCAAACTCCAGATATGAATTTCCAAAGATCTAACAAATCATCTACAAACAGGTCCTGATGGCACTATTCACCTGAGTCACGAACTTCGCAGTTAGACCCTTGCCTTGTGTCGAATTCAAACGCGAAGTCCCTGGCACGAACTGAAAGCAGAGGAAGCTCGTCGGAGCTTGTGGTTTCGACGGTGGGATGCGTATCTGTGGCAACGGAGTGGCGAGGGAGCTTTCTCGGACTCATGCGCATTTGATGGTGTCCTCTACTCGGTCGGAGGTGGCCTGCAGAGGCATGGCCACGCGGAGGTGGAGCTCGGCTGTGCAGACTGGCGGCGATGTCACGGCCCACTACCTACTGCATGGTAGAGAGCAAAACGAAAGGCGCGTGAGCATCAGTGACTCACCGGGAGTGTGTACAGGTGCCTTTCAGCCGTGGAGATGCACTAGAGTGGCTTGGCCACGGTGAGGTGCTCCTCGACGGCGCTTTTGGCCGGAGCTGGAGAGGAGTGGCTCGGGTTGGAGCTATGACAGGTTAGAGCTTGCGAGAGGGCGCGCAATCGGTTGCTAAGGTCTTGGCGAAGCTGCTGGTGTGCTCGGGGTGCTTGGGAAGGGAGCGAGCGAGGCTAAATTCGCAGACGCAGCACGGTCGTCGGCGTTGGGCGGAAAAGGGAAAAACGAGGCGGCCGAGCAGTGGGATCACCGAGGGGAGTGGATGAGCATGCTGGGGCTCGTCCACATCACGGCGGGCTCGCGCAGCCAAGCAGCTGCGTGGCCAGGCGCGTGGCGGCGCTGGACGCAGCGGCTCTGCGCCGGCGGCAGAGCATCCCCCCTGCTCGAGCACTGTAGCGAGCTCTATCCAACCAGTTTTGTGGTTTTGCAAAATTCGCCCAAATTTTGAACTGTAGACAAAATTCTACCAAAACGAAAGTTGTGCAGAATTTTACAAGCTACAAAACTCCTTTTGGTGGCCAAAGCTAAATCTGAGTGGAAATTGGTGATTTTAACAAAACAGTTTGAAATTCAAAACTCAATTCAAGGAAATTCAAATTTTTGAATTGAGGCAGATCAGAATTTCCAAAATTACTTTTGATTTTCCATAACAACGTGAAAAACTCCCAACATGAAAGTTGTTCAACTTTTTGAGCTCTACAACTTTCATGTTGGTCACTTTTCAAAATTCCAAATAGATTTTGAATTGGAGATTCAAATTGGAAAAGGGGACACTTTCTGGAAATCTGTATTTTCAAAATTACTTTGAATTTTGTATTGAAACTTCAAAAACTCAAAACACCAAATTTGTACATCTTGACAAGATCTACAACTTTTCTTTTGAACTCAACCTCAAATTTTGCTTGGTTTTTAAATTGCACAAAAGGGGGCGGTTCTAGGGTTCAAAAATCATGGTTTTCCCCCCTAATCTTTCGGAAATCTTTCACCCTAGGGTTTTAGCAACCAACACAAGCATCCATACACAGTATAAACACACTTTAATTCCCTAAGCACATTCAACCAAATTAAACTTGTTTTAAGTTAATGCATCAGGGTGTGCTTAACAAATATGTTGCGCAATGCTGATGATGACATGATCCAAATTTTAGTAACCGTAACATCGGGGATGTTACACTTCTCGAAGCAGCGCACCGAGCTACCGCATATCCCTGACCATGATGTCATCCTGGCCTTTGTCTCTGGTACCACCAGTCGAGACTTGGTGCGGGAATTGGGCCGGAATCGCCCTCAGACCGTCGATGAGCTGATGGACGTAGTGGCAAATTACGCAGCAGGGGAGGAGGCGGTCGGTGCCTTCTTTAGCTGTGAAGGAAGGAAAGGCAAGCAGCCTACCGATGAAGATGAGACCCCCAGTCGAGGGCCCAAGAAGAACAAGAAGAAGCAGAGAGCGCGGCAGTTCCAGCGGGAAAATTTCGACGATAATCTCGTCGCCGCCATGGAACGCAAGAGGCCTCGAGGCCCTCCAGATGGAGGCATCTTCGATAAGATGCTAGAGGAGCCATGCCCTTACCATAAGGGAGGAGCCAACCACAAGCTCAAGGACTGTCGTATGCTGAAAAAGCATTTCGACGGTCTGGGGTTCAAAAAGGATGCACGCGACGACCGAAAGAAGGAGAAGGGCGGCAACAAGGAGGACAACAAAGACGACGACGGCTTCCCAGCCGTCCACGACTGCTACATGATCTATGGTGGGCCCTCGACGCAATTGACCACGAGGCAGCGCAAGAGGGAACGTCGTGAGGTCTTCGCGGCGAGAATGGCGGTGCCCCAGTACCTCAGCTGGTCGAGCACCCCCATCACCTTCGATCGAGAGGACCACCCCGACAAGGTGGTTGCCCCAGGCGTCTACCCGCTCGTCGTCGACCCCATCATCGTTAACACCCGGCTTTCAAAGGTGCTGATGGACGTTGGCAGCAGGCTCAACATCATCTACCTCGAGACCCTCGACCTCCTCGGCATCGACAGGGGGCGGCTCCAACCAAGCGCCGGCGGTTTCCACGGCGTCGTGCCAGAGAAGAAGGCACTACCGGTGGGTCGAATCGCCTTACCGGTCTGCTTTGGCACAACGGCCAACTTCAGAAAGGAGACCCTCACATTTGAGGTGGTTGGGTTCAGGGGCACGTACCACGCCATCATCGGGCACCCGGGCTACGCCAAATTTATGGCTATACCCAACTACACCTACTTGAAGCTGAAGATGCCCGGACCCAAGGGCGTCATCACCGTCAGCTCCTCCTTCGAGCATGCATACGAGTGCGACGTCGAGTGCGTCGAGTATGGGGAGGCGGTCGAGAGTTCTACCGAGCTCGTCTCAAAGCTCGAGGCCCTGGCCGCTGAGGCTCCAGAGCCCAAGCGCCACGCGGGCAGCTTCGAGCCGGCGGAAGGAACCAAGAAGATCCCGCTCGACCCCAACAACTCCGACGGCAAGGTGCTGACGATCAGCGCCGACCTCGATCCCAAATAGGAAGCCGTGCTCGTCGACTTTCTCCGTGCGAACGCCGACATGTTCGCATGGAGTCCTTCGGACATGCCTGGCATACCGAGGGAAGTCGCCGAGCACTCCTTGGAAATTCGAGCCGGTTCCAAGCCAGTGAAGCAACGGTTGCGCCGATTCGTCGAGGAAAAGCGCAAATCATTGGCGAGGAGATCTACAAACTTTTGACGGCCGGATTCATCAAGGAGGTTCATCATCCCGACTGGTTAGCAAACCCTGTACTAGTTAAGAAAAAGAATGGGAAAATGAGGATATGTGTCGATTATACGAGTTTAAATAAAGCATGTCCGAAAGTTCCTTTTCCATTACCACGTATTGATCAAATTGTTGATTCTACTACGGGATGTGAAACCCTTTCTTTCCTTGATGCATATTCTGGTTACCATCAAATAAAAATGAAAGAGTCCGACCAGCTCGCGACGTCTTTCATCACTCCTTTTGGGATGTATTGCTATGTAACCATGCCGTTCGGGCTTCGAAACGCGGGAGCCACGTACTAGCGCTACATGCTCCATGTGTTTGGCAAGCACATAGGGTCGACAGTCGAGGCCTATGTCGACGACATCGTCGTCAAGTCAAAGCTGCGACTTTCAGCTGCCTACGCGCCAACCAGATCAAACTCAACCCCGAGAAGTGCGTTTTCGGTGTACCTCGAGGCATGCTCCTTGGATACATCGTTTCCCAGCACGGCATTGAAGCCAACCCCGAGAAAGTCGCAGCCATCACAAGAATGGGGCCGATTCGAGACATCAAGGGCATGCAGAGAGTCACGGGATGTTTAGCGGCGCTGAGTCGTTTCATCTCGAGGTTAGGAGAAAAGGCGTTTCCGCTGTATCGACTTCTGAAGAAGGTCGAGCGTTTCTCTTGGACCCTCGAGGCCGAGGAAGCCCTCGAAAACCTGAAGAAAACACTGACTTTAGCACCAGTCCTGGTCCCACCTCAACCTGCAGAGCCACTGCTCCTTTACGTTGCCTCGACGACCCAGGTCGTCAGTGCAGCTGTGGTCGTCGAGAGGTAGGAGGAAGGATGCCGGTCCAGAGGCCGGTCTACTTCGTCAGTGAGGTGCTCTCGGAGACCAAGGCACGTTACCCCCAAATCCAGAAGCTGATCTACGCCGTAATCCTCGCCCGACGCAAGCTGCAGCACTACTTCCTCGGCCACCCAATCACGGTGGTCTTGTCCTTCCCCCTGGGCGAGATAATCCAAAGTAGGGAGGCGACGGGAAGAATAGCCAAATGGTCGGTCGAGCTCATGAGTGAGACTCTCACTTATGCGCCTCGCAAGGCTATCAAGTCACAAGCCCTGGTGGATTTCGTCACCTAGTGGACAGACTCCCAGCTTCCCCCGACTCAGGTTCAGTCGGAACTATGGACGATGTATTTCGACGGGTCTATCATGAAGACGGGAGCTGGGGCTGGCCTGCTGTTCATCTCGCCCCTGGGCGTCCATATGAGATATATCATCAGGATTCACTTTGCCGCATCCAATAATGTTGCAGAGTACGAAGCCCTTGTTAACGGTCTAAAGATCGCCATCGAGCTTGGAGTTCGACGCCTCGACATTCGAGGCGACTCCCAGCTCGTCATCGACCAAGTAATGAAAGCCTCGAATTGCCACGACCCGAAAATGGAGGCGTACTGCAAAGAGGTCCGTCGACTCGAGGACAAGTTCCACGGCCTCGAGCTCGTCCACGTCGCCCGACGCTACAACGAGGCAGCCGACGAACTCGCCAAGATCGCATCAACCCGAGGCACGGTACCGCCTGACACGTTCTCAAGGGATCTTCATGAGCCATCCATCGACTTGGGCTCGGGAGCTGGTGTCGAAGTCGCTTCGGCCCAACAGACTGAGAACGTCAAAGCGCTACTCATAGCGGCTGAAGTAATGGAGATGGAACAGTGGCCCGGTCGACCGTTTGACTGGCGCACGCCGTTCCTCGACTGCCTAATCCATTGCGAGTTGCCAGAAGATCGATCCGAGGCTCGCCGCATCGCTCGACGGGCCAAGTCATATGTAATCTATGGCGAGGACAATGAGCTATATCGGCGAAGCCCGACGGGGGTCTTGCAACGTTGCATCACTGTGGAAGAAGGCCGAAAACCCCTTGAGGACCTACACTCGCTCGGGGGCTTGTGGCCACCATGCTGCTCCACGGACCCTCGTGGGGAACGCTTTCCGACAAGGCTTCTACTGGCCAACGGCCGTAGCTGATGCCATCGAGCTCGTGCGCTCATGCCATGGGTGTTAGTTCTACGCCAAATAGACGCATCTGCCCGCCCACACTCTTCAGATGATCCCCATCACATGGCCGTTTGTGGTGTGGGGGCTCGACTTAGTGGGGCCTCAACAAAAGGTGAAAGGAGGGTACACCCACTTGCTGGTGGCCATCGACAAATTCTCCAAATGGATCGAGGCTCGACCCATCACCAACATCCGCTCCGAGCAGGCTGTCCTTTTCTTCACTGACATCATCCACCGGTTTGGGATTCCCAACATCATCATCACCGACAACGGCACTCAGTTCACCGGCAAAAAGTTCTTGGACTTCTGCGATCAGCATCACATCCGTGTGAACTGGTCTGCAGTGGCCCACCCTCGAACTAATGGCCAGGTCGAGCGTGCCAACGGCATGATTTTGCAAGGGCTCAAACCGAGGATCTACAATCGCTTGAAGAAATTCGGCAAGAAATGGGTCGAGGAGCTTTCCTCGGTCCTATGGAGCCTAAGAACGACGCCAAGCAGGGCCACAAAATACACCCCATTCTTCATGGTCTACGGCTCTGAGGCTGTTCTCCCAACAGACCTCGAGTATGGATCCCCTCGACTCAAAGCATACAACGAGCAATCAAATAAAGAAACTCGAGAGATTGCGTTCGATCAACTCGAGGAAGCTCGAGACATGGCCCTCCTCAATTCCGCCAGATACCAGCAGAAGCTTTGACGCTACCACGACAAGCACGTGTGCAAGAGGGACTCAAACAAGGGCGACCTCGTCCTTCGACGGCGGCAAAGCAATCAAGGACGCCACAAGCTGACTCCACCTTGGGAGGGCCCATACGTGGTGGCCGAGGTCCTAAAGCTAGGAACGTACAAGCTGGCGGACGAGAAAGGGGCGATCTTCACCAACGCGTGGAACATCGAACAGCTACGTTGATTCTACCCCTAGAACTTCGAAGCTTTATGTTTCCATGTACATTTTGTACCAAAACCTTATGAATAAATGCATGAATGAGAAAGATCTTTCCCTCGAACGGTTTACCTTTTTCGCTGGTCAAAATTTTAAGGTTTGAAGGGGATACCAACTATGACCCATCATAGTCGATACCCCCTTGGGGGCTAGCAAAGGGGGTAATCCCCCCCCAAGCGTCAAAAAGCCAAATAATCCTTTCATTCCTGTCTGTAAAATCTCACGCGGTCGAGTAGTGAAGGCACCTCGAGCCCCTTAAGAGCCGAGGTACAACGAGCCTGAGGACTCCTACGCCCCTGGGCTACGGTACCTCTACTCACAACCTCACCCTCGAGATAATCGAGGTCGCTTTAACAAAAGACCAAATGGGAGCTACAGACATAGGCGCAAAAGGAAATAAAGGGGCCTCGAGCGGAAAGACAGATAAACATTTGACAATTACGAAAAAACGTTGTGTTACTTAATTAACAGAGTACTATACAAGGGGCCCAGGCACCCAGATCAGGCTCGCAGGCCTCAGTCAGCGTCTCGGCCCTCATCACCTTCACCAGCGCCTGAGCTAGTCTCAGGGGGCAGTACCTCTGGTTCGAACAGCTTATCCAACCTCTCCCCAGGAACCTCTGTGTCGTCGATCAAGGCATGGAGCCTCTCCTCGTTCTCCGCGTCGGTCTTAGAGATGTCGGTGATGAAGCCGTGGGACACCACCTCCATGTCGTAAGAAAAGCCTGAGTAGACCACCGCCATCGCCCGCTTCACTCCGACGTGAAGAGCATCCCGCACCCTATCCCTCAGCATAGCTCCAAGGTAGCATAGCTGGTCGACGAGTGCGTCGCCTCGGGCATCCTCCCTTGACTCGTCAGCAGGCTCGAGCTCCCAGGAAGCCGAGAGGTCGCTTATCGCAGTCCTTAGACGACCGTTCAAGGCAACCTCCCCCTCGAGCTGGGCCTTGACGGAGCGGGCCTCGACCTGGGCAGCCAGCAGCTCATCCTTGAGACCTGCAAGAATCGACATGAGTAGATTAGATCACACCAAACACACCTTAGAAAAGAAACTGGATAGTACAAAAACATACCGCGGATGCTCTCCTCCAGGGCCGTGTTCTCGCCAACTAAGGTGGTGTTGGCCCTCGCGACCTCCCTGTTGGTGCGCGCCAACTCGGTGTTGGCAACACGCAGATCCTCGATCGCCTTGTCGGCTTGCGCGATGGCCCCATCTTTTTCCAGCAGCGCTCTCTTCAGACGATCAACGTCGTCATAAAGGCTGCGGGATCGAGCCCGCTCCTCCTCGAGATCCTCGAGGGCCTTCTTCTTGGCTTCTTCCGCGGCGCTCCTGGCGATCTCGCCGTTCACATGTTCCACCTTCATCCTCTGGAAGGATTCTCGAAGGGAATCCAGGTCAGTCTTGAGGAGGCCCTTCTCCTTGTCCAAATCAGCAACGACGTTCTTATTGGATAGGGCCTCCTCCCAGGCTTTGGACGCAGCCTCCTCGACAGACAGAGCCCGCTCCCTCAGCAGCACGGCCTCTTCCATAGCCTTCTTTGAGGCCTCTCGAGCCTCGGCCAGGGCAGCCTCCCTTTCCTTCTTCTCCTCCTCGAGCGCCAGAAGATCTTTATAGGCTTTGAGGAGCTTCTCCTGCGACTCCAGGAGTTGGTCTTTGAGGAGGGGGAGCTGCTCCCAGCCGCCCCTAGTGGCATGAATAAAGCTTGACTTGATACGGGATGTGTCTTTCAGGTCCTGTGAATCGATGATCGAACAGTTAGAACCCAAAACCAACAAGTCCCCTAAAGAATGAAAGACTAGGAGACTTACAAAGTAAGCTAGCCCGAGCCCGTTGTTTACAACGTCCGACAGGAGCCTCACCACGTGCTTCATCCAGAGGCGGAGCTCCTCGACATGCTCCCACTTCTCAGCCTCCTTCCAATCGTCCAGGAAGATGTTGGGCTCAGACGGATCGGTGGAAGCTCGGATGCGGATTCGATCGGGACACCAGTTCTCCATCTCTTGGTCAGCTCGTGCCTTGACGCCGCGAATGAGGTTCTCGACGGTCTCGAGAGACCCCCCGTGGCGCAAAAACAAGTCGATGAGTGAGGGGAACCGCCCGTCATCGTCTACCATCTTCCAGGTGCCGTCTTGACTACCCGACGTCCCAGCCTCATCCTCCTCGGTGGGAGTGCGGTTCTCCCACGCCCGACGCTCCCGGAGGAACCCTGGGGCGATTCCGTCCATGCCGTAGATCGTCCCCCGAATCTCGAACTCGGGGTCGATGGGGGTGCGCATCATGCAGGAAAGCGCCACCATACCGTCCGCCCGCCCCGACTCTGCCGGGATCGCGGCGGGTGCCCCTGGATGAAGCCATGCTGGGGTTGGAGGGCCGAAAACCGGCAAATCCTCTTCCTGGTCTCCGGGCTCTTGCGGCGCCGGTGGTACCGGTTGGGGCGGACTGTGAGGAGGGGGCTCGAGCGGTCCTTCTTCTTGGCCCCCCTGTTGCTGCTGCTGTTGCTCCTCGAGCTCCTGCGGCTCTTGTCGGCGGTTCTGCTCCTACAGCTGCCACCGCATCTCCTGCTCGTGCTCCTCCTCTTCTTTCTTCTTCTGCTCCTCGAGGGAGCGAAGCCCGGCAGGCCAGGGTGTCCGTCCCGTGACGAGAGAAGTTTGGTCCTCCTCGTCCATGGGATGGGCGTCCCTCGAAGTCCCGTCGCTGCCAGAACCATCACTAATGGTAACGGGATCCCCCTCGACCCCCGATCGGGGAGGCTCGGGGGCTCCTTCCTGCCCTTGGAGCCGGGGCGCCTCAGTTTGTTTTGGCGACGATGGGGCAGGATCACTCGCCGGGGGACGAGGTGGGGCGCTCTCGGTGCCGGTCGGCGGCTGAGGGTCGGAGGAGCCTGTAAAACGAAAAACAAAGGTCAGCCGCTATAATGGCCGACGTAAGGACGGCACAAATCCCATGAGTAAGCTGCTAACCTGAGTCCTTGGAGCCCGCTCCCACCTTGAGCTGTTTTGCCATCGAAGGCTGGGCCTGCTCGAGCGTCTGCTTCAATCTGAGGAAAGAGGGACGGACTTAAAGAAAACCGTTATACGAGAAAACGCGAAGAATCAGGAGAATAAAATTCGCAACGTCAAAGAACTTACCCCACAAGAAGAATGGCTCGCCTGCCGGAACCTCGACTGGTGGGCCTCGAACCACCCCGCGTCAAGGCCCCGGGCCCCTCGAGAGCAGGCGCAGGCCTTGACCCAGTGACTCCTGCCTGGCGGGCGCCAGGACTGGTGCTCCAGCGGCCGGTCTCTCCCTTCTCAGAGGCCACGGCGCGACCGCAGGTCAACGGCCCCGTCGCCTGGGGCTTAGCTTGGCCACCCACCTTTGGCGCAGGGGGAGGTTGGGGGCGCGGGGCGGCCTGACTGGTCGTGGGCGCAGGAGGGGTGTCAGTACGGGGGCGGTGAGATCCGCCTGGCCCCTCCTTTGGCGCTCCCATCCGCGGGACGTCGACGTCGCCTCGAGACAGACCCTCGAGGATCCGGTCGAGGCGAGACGCCATATCCTCAGAATCGTCGCTGTCGTCATCACCGTCCCCGCCATCATCTTCACTAGGGGATTCTTCTTCAGGCTCCCCCCTCTGCCTGGATTTGGCTCGACGCGCTTCTAACGCTTGGCGGTCGAGGTTCTTCTTCCTCTTCCCTTTCTTCTCAGAGTCCTTGGCGGACTTCAGTTTCTCAGCGGACTGGCGCCGTTGTTGACGGTTCTTAAGTATCAATTTTAATTATCAAATAAACAAGAGAAAGGACCAATATGTAAACAACACCTAGAATTAGGGTTTGATCTAACAGAATTCCACGAGTTTTGTTGTTTATCTGTTTCTGCAGGGGGTTATCAGGAAATAAGGAAGAAAGGCCTACATGTCGGGATTACATAGAGATATCAACGCACCGTGCAATTTTACATCATCTAGAAGACTCCAGAAGCCACGAGACCGAAGCGGAGGCAAAACTGGGCCAGGCCCAGGGCGCCCGCCCTGGTAGCCTGGGCGCCCGCCCCCCTGCTGGAGCCAAATCAGGACTCTTTCGTTCGGGATATTCCACCGACCTATTGGATCAAGAAAAACATAGTACCACCTCGGCTATCGACCCAAAAACGCATAGAAGGGGAGGACTATATAAGCAAGGCCCCCCTAGCCCCTGGAGAAGACATGAAGAAATTATCATAGAGACTGAGGGGTGCCCTTGAAGGAAAACCTCTTCTCTAATTAATATTTCTTTTTAGGCTTAGCAATCAATGTAAGGTAGAAATAGATCTTCTAGTTTCTACTAGATTGAGAGAGATAGAGTGGAGGTGTAGAATGGAGGAAGCCCGGCCTGTCGGTGTCTACTCCAAGCTTGTACCTGCGGGATCAAGTTCTCCTAACCCGAAGCTTGCTCCTAGGATTCTTCAGTAATTCGACTTCTAAATTCTAGTAAGTTCTTGTTTTATTGTTCTTATGGTTTGTGAGTTTACTTTAATCTCTTCGCGTAGAGTTTAGAGTAATCATTGCTGGCGTAAACGTGGTGTTTAGGCTGGGGTACTCATAGATATTCCCTGATTAGCTGGACCGTGGTAGTAGTGAGGAACGTGACAATTCCGAGCTACCTTTGTAGATCACATCTCGTTAGCAGGAAGGATAGGGTTTATAGGTGCGGGTCGAACATCCTTTGTGGTGTCTAGATTCCGTTAGCCTCCCCATTAGAACAGTAGATCATCCTTACCAAGGTTAGAAAGAGACTACGGTTGCAGTCTTCTCTATTTATCACTCACATCGAAAGACATTCTTTGTGCCTAAAGGTTAGTACTAATAGACCGGTTAGTCAGATGCACTCTTTCTCCTAGTGGTAAAAAAAAATAAATACGATACTCTGGATAATTTCCCGGGTGAAGTGCTCACCGATATCCGTGCGCTTGCGGATCAATTCCTTATTGCGTTCCCAAATATCAACAAGCATTTCTGGCGCCGTTGCCGGGGAGAAAGACGGTTGCTGAGATAACCTGAGTCTTGCTACTAGCTTGTATCTATACTTTTATCTTTTCTTATCTTTTATATCCTTTATTTATTTTCTTTATTCTTACCTTATGGAAAACCAAAATTCTAAATCGATCCATGAGTCTGCAATCCCTTTAGCAACTGATCTTTTACCATGGGAATCATCACAGCCTATCCAAACACCCCAGTATAAGTTAAGTTCTAGGTTGATTGCCATGATTCAAAACCTATCTTTTTCGGGAAAGGAAGACGAAAACCCTTACCTTCATATTAGAGATTTTGAGCAAACATGTGATTGTCTTCGCATTGAAGGCATTTCTGATAAGACTTTACGTTGGAAGCTTTTTCCTTTTTCTCTAAGGGGAGAAGCTAGACAATGGTACAGTCAGAAGGTAAGTCAACAACAAGGTGAATGGGGAGTTTTACGAGCCAACTTTTGTCTAGATTTCTATTCCCTTGACCGTATAGCCGACCTTAGACTCGAAGTCCTATCTTTTAAAAAAAAAGATAATGAAACTTTGGGAAAATCCTGGAAATGTTTTTCTGATCTTTTAGAATCTGGTCCAAACCTTAATCTTGAAGACCCTGTTCTTTTATTTCACTTTTTTCTAGGTCTTCATAGAAATCACAAACAAATGCTACACACAATGTCTAGAGGTTCTTTCTTTCGCATCCCTGCTGATGAAGCAAGAGTGATCCTAGATAGAATCCTAGAAGCTGAGATGGATAATACCCTTCATGATGAAACCTACGAAGCCGAAGTACACACTCTGCCAAATTATTCATCTACTTTAGCTATCCCAAGTTCTGAGCCTCAAGAGGAAGAAATTCCACTACCGGACTTCATGCTGGATATAGAATCCGATCTTTTTGCCGATTTTGGAAATATTTCAAACTACCATTCTATTGACAAACCCCAAAACGGTCAATTTAGCATTTATTTACCAAGTGAATATCAATTGAGAGAGCTTATCTCAGTCATGAGTAGCGAATGGTTGGAGGAATCAGAGTTTTCCTCTGATGTGATCCGTTTGGACACACCCTCTATAACTATACGCTGTGCTTATAATTCTGATCGATTTAATGCTCTTTATAATCCTGTTGTGGGGATCAACATTATGTTTGAATCCTTTGCACTTAAACTATTTAAAAATCTTATCTTAACCCCCACAACAAAGGTCATAAAGGAATCTTCGGGACGATTAGTCCCCAGTCTTGGAATTATAAATGTCCTACCTCTTACGGTAGAAGGCTCCATGGTTCATTTGAACTTCTATATCTTTGATACATGGGACTTCGACCTATTGATAGGACAACCTTTTAGAAGACTCCTTTATGAAGGTCATACTGGAAAGCTACACATTTCTTTTGAAAAACCTTTAAATTCTCAATAATATTTCACTCCTTAAACAATAAGGCCGAGTCATATCTTTTGCCTGATCCTATGGAGGAGGTAAAGGCTGCATCTCTAGAGCTTTTGGATGAACCAGACTTAGAAGACGAAACTCCTTTCTTCACAGAAGAAGAAGACGAACCTTCTGAGCCTGAACCCTTAGATGAGTTTGCAGAAACACCTAGACCCCCCATAGAGCTTAAAACTTTACCACCCGGTCTTACCTATGCTTTCCTAAACAATAATCCAGAGTTTCCTGTGATCATTAGCGATAAACTCACTCAGGATCAAACTCTGTGATTAATGACCATTCTTGAGAAACATCACTCAGTATTCGGCTACTCACTTCAAGATCTTACAGGAATCAGTCCTATGATTTGTACCCATCGTATTCCAACAGATCCTTCTGTTACACCCTCTCGAGAACCCCAACGTAGACTTAACAACACTATGAGAGAGGTAGTTAAAAAGGTAGTTATTAAGTTGCTGCATGCAGGGATTATATATCCTGTGCCGCACAGTGAGTGGGTGAGCCCAGTCCAAGTTGTGCCCAAAAAGGGAGGCATGACAGTTATTATGAATGAAAAGTACGAGCTAATTCCGCAACGCACCGTCACAGGATGGCGGATGTGCATAGACTATAGAAAACTAAATAAAGCCACGAGAAAGGATCACTTTCCTTTACCTTTTATAGATGAGATGCTAGAGCGGTTAGCAAACCATTCATTCTTTTGTTTCTTAGATGAATATTCCGGGTATCATCAAATCCCGATCCATCCCGATGATCAAAGCAAAACCACTTTTACATGCCCTTATGGAACTTATGCTTACCGTAGAATGTCTTTTGGGTTATGTAATGCACCAGCTTCTTTTCAAAGATGCATGATGTCTATATTTTCTGATATGATTGAAGAGATTATGGAAGTTTTCATGGATGATTTCTCTGTTTATGGAAAAACTTTTGATAGTTGTCTTGAAAACTTAGATAAGGTTTTGCAAAGATGTGAAGAAAAGCACTTAATCCTTAATTGGGAAAAATGTCATTTTATGGTTAGGGAAGGAATAGTGCTGGGACACTTAGTGTCTGAAAGAGGAATTGAGGTAGACAAAGCTAAAATTGAAGTAATTGAACAACTACCTCCACCTGTGAATATAAAAGGAATTCGAAGCTTTCTTGGCCATGCTGGTTTTTATCGTAGATTCATAAAAGATTTTTCATTCATTGCTAGACCACTTACTCTTTTGCTAGCCAAGGATGCTCCTTTCGAATTTGATGATGCATGTCTAACATCTTTCAATTTATTAAAGAAAGCACTCATCTCTGCACCAATCATTCAACCCCCTGATTGGTCGTTGCCTTTTGAAATTATGTGTGATGCTAGTGATTATGCCGTGGGGGCAGTATTGGGACAAACTAAAGATAAGAAGCATCATGCAATTGCTTATGCCAGTAAAACTTTGACAGGAGCTCAACTTAATTATGCAACCACTGAAAAAGAGCTTCTGGCTGTTGTCTTTGCCATTGATAAATTTAGATCTTATTTAGTTGGAGCTAAAATAATTGTTTACACTGATCATGCTGCACTAAAATATTTGCTCACTAAAAAAGATGCTAAACCTCGCCTAATTAGATGGATTTTATTACTCCAAGAATTTGACTTAGAAATAAAAGATAAAAAGGGAGTAGAAAATTCTGTTGCTGATCACCTGTCTAGAATGTATTTTAAGAGTCCACAGGAAACCCCAATCAATGATTCACTCCGGGACGACATGCTCTACGGGATTAACAGGTCTGACCCCTGGTATGCAGATATTGTTAATTTTATGGTTTCAGGGTATGTACCACCAGGAGCAAACAAGAAGAAGCTTATTCAAGAAAGTCGTTCACATATATGGGATGAGCCATACCTCTTCCGAGTATGCTCTCATGGCTTACTCAGGAGATGTGTGACCAGAGGAAGGATGGAAGATCATCGACAGATGTCATTCATCACCATATGGAGGTCACTATGGAGCATTCCGTACACATTCAAAGATCTGGTAGTGTGGATTCTACTGGCCTACAATGTATGAAGACACGAAGCAATATATCAGGAGATGTGGGCCATGTCAAAGGCACGGAAACATAAATACAAGGGATGCAATGCCACTCACCAACAACCTTCAGATTGAGCTCTTTGATGTCTGGGGAATAGACTACATGGGTCCATTTCCTCCATCAAAGAAGTGTGAGTACATTTTGGTGGCGGTTGACTATGTCTCCAAGTGGGTAGAAGCATTACCTTGCAAGCATGCCGACAACGTCAGTTCAAAGAGGATGTTTGAAGAAATTATATTTCCAAGATTTGGAGTTCCCAGAGTAGTGATAAGTGATGGAGGAGCACACTTCATCGACAAACGCTTCAAGCAATATCTATCAAGACATGGAATCTGTCACAACGTCGCTACCCCCTATCATCCTCAGACAAGTGGCCAAGCAGAGACTTCCAACAAACAAATCAAGAATATTCTTCAGAAGACAGTAAATGAAATGGGAACGACGTGGAAAGACAAGTTACCCGATGCACTCTGGGCATACCGGACAGCATACAAGACCCCAATTGGAATGTCTCCATACCAATTGGTGTATGGGAAGACTTGCTATCTACCTATTGAACTAGAGTTCAAAGCACACTGGGCCATAAAGAGATGGAATATGGACCTAGATGTTGCTGGAGATTATAGAAGAATGCAACTATCAGAATTGGAAGAATGGCGAGAGAAGGCATATCACAATTCAAAAATCTACAAAGAAAGAGTCAAGAGGTGGCATGACAAGAGAATCAAGAAGGAGTTCACACCCGGAGATAAGGTATTACTTTTTAATTCCAGGGTAAAGCTTTTCGGGCATGGAAAACTCCGGAGCAAATGGGAAGGACCATTCAAGGTAATCAATTCATCATCCCACGGAGCTATCACACTTCAAAATAGCGAAGGTACGTTATTCAAGGTAAATGGTCAACGTCTTAAATTATTTTTAGAGCCCAATGAGGAATTTGAAGAAATAGACGTAGTCCATTTTTACCTTCCCATGGAGAATTAGAGCCCGACACTTTTGGTCTGATGGTTTTGGGGCATATATATTTTTCTAAATAATTTCGCATCTAGAAACGCGCTCGGAAAAGTGGGCCCACAGAGGAGCCAGAGAGAGGGCGGGCGCCCAGGTCAAGTGGGCGGGCGCCCAGCCCCTGTTCCCCCTCGGTCCCGACTTTCTCTGATATGGAAAATGCACTTAGGGTAATCCGAATAATCCCTCGGATGGAAAGTTTCGCACGCACATCGACGGGAGCAACCCGAACAACCCATAGAGGCATCCTTTTGACCCCTATATAAACAGACCCCTGACCTCAGTTTTCAGACACCAAGCCACCAAGCTTTCTCTCCTTCAATTAGAGCTTAATTAGCTCTACTTCAATTAAAATTTTATTAGTTCCTTGCTACTCCAATGGCCGAGAAATACCACGATGATTGGGAAGTCGTCCCCTTCAACCTCAACATGGAGCCAGTGGAAGACCCCGATGCCCGTGCTCTCGTCCCGGCCAACACAGAGCGACAACTAGAAGCCATGCCATTACGCTAACGCAGCTCCGCCCAATCCTACCATGCTCAACCAGTTCTCACCGCACCACCACAACCCCTACTCCTCAAAGGACCATCATCCAAGACGAAGACCACTATCAAGGTACCAATCGGTACAAGGATCCTTCCACCTAGACCCAATGAGAGGGTCGTTGGAGTCAAGACCAACTGGAGCGGCGAGATCAGCAGCGTTCGCTACACTACGGAGGAGGAAAGGCCTTACTTTGAAGGGATTAGAGCATCCAAAGTCCGTTTCATCCCTCCAAAGGCAGCCCCGAAGCACTCTCTCAATGCTTTTGAGACACCTCCCAAGCGTCGCAAGACTATAATGGATATTGATGAGGAAGTTCGCAGGCTAGATAGAGTTATCATAGACCTCCAGTCCTCGATTAATTCCCTCACTAGGCAGCTCTCTAACCACAACACCGTTATATTAGGCCTTAGGCAGGATCTTGCCAGTGCCAACAAGAAGATCAAGGAATTAGAGCGCCGTTAAGTTATCTAGATTAGACCTTGAGGCAATGCATCTTAGTCATTTATCTTTAAATTCGGTTTAGGTTTACTATTATCATCAGTTTACTATTATTATCAGTTTGCTATCAGTTTGTTATCAGTCTTTTGTACTAAATGCCTCAAGATCAATAAAGAGTATTACTATTATTATTATGTCTTGTGTGTCTCTACTTTATTTTGGTGCAAGAAAGCAGAAAACAAGTATGGGGGAGATCCCTTAACATGCCAAACACACTCCGAATACACCACTCCACGATTCAGGTACACACTCTGCACACTTTACTTCATACATACATTTATTTTGGATTATGCAGATTACTGTTTCCGACATGATAAAATAAAAAGATTAAAATATTTCTAATCATGATTAATCTCAATCTGTGATATTTCCTGAAAAGTTGCAATTATTATAAAATCATTTTAAAACCCTGTGTTACTCAAGTCAATATCCCTTAACATGCCAAACACACTCCGAATACACCACTCCACGATTCAGGTACACACTCTGCACACTTTACTTCATACATACATTTATTTTGGATTATGCAGATTACTGTTTCCGACATGATAAAATAAAAAGATTAAAATATTTCTAATCATGATTAATCTCAATCTGTGATATTTCCTGAAAAGTTGCAATTATTATAAAATCATTTTAAAACCCTGTGTTACTCAAGTCAATATGGAATATGTGATGGTAGAGTATGAGTTTCTTATTCTTGATATCATTGTTGCTTGGAGAATTTATTTCAAAATATTCAAAATTCTAGCTACCATCCTCAGTGTTTTATATGCCTGATAAAAATAAAAATATTAATGATGATTATAAAGCTATCTACTCTGTATTGAGTTTGTTCAAAATGAGTTAGACCCTTGTTGAGAGATTTATCATGCTCCTAAGATCAAGATATTATTTCAGAAAGATTCACTCTTCTGAAGTATTATTGCATTAGAGGCATGGGCTATGCAAAAATAAAAATATTTCGAGGAAATAAAAAGGAGCAAGTGCTCGACAACCTCGCAGAAAAAATGGACAAGTGTCCGGCAGTAGAATTAGGGGTACCTCGGTATCCACTTAAAAAAATGATGAAATGAAAATGATAGCCCATGGTCCCTCTAATAAGCAATATGCCAGCAAGAGTTGACAAAGATTTTAATTTCCAAAGTCTTTGATCTAAGAGTATGACATTCCCCTCCTCGGATCCCGTTTTGACCAGGCAATAAATGTAAAGTAAGAATGCTTGAGAATTTTTGCAAAATAAAACAGCCTCAGTGAGATATATATATATAAAAGATAATGAGTGATCTGAGAGAACCAATGAGGATAAAAAGGTATGCTAACTTTCTTTCAAAAATATAACAAAAACTCCAAGTGACAGGATTGAGAAGAAAGGATCTTTACTCTTAACCATAAACATCCCTGACTATGGTACACAGTGGAATTTTAACACCCTGCAATTATATAAAGAGAATGTTTTAAATGTTTTACCCCAGATATTTTTCTTAACCATCCTTTTCTCGAGGACGAGTAAAAGCCTAAGTATGGGGGTATTTGTTGACGGTTCTTAAGTATCAATTTTAATTATCAAATAAACAAGAGAAAGGACCAATATGCAAACAACACCTAGAATTAGGGTTTGATCTAACAGAATTCCACGAGTTTTGTTGTTTATCTGTTTCTGCAGGGGGTTATCAGGAAATAAGGAAGAAAGGCCTACATGTCGGGATTACATAGAGATATCAACGCACCGCGCAATTTTACATCATCTAGAAGACTCCAGAAGCCACGAGACCGAAGCGGAGGCAAAACTGGGCCAGGCCCAGGGCGCCCGCCCTGGTAGCCTGGGCGCCCGCCCCCCTGCTGGAGCCAAATCAGGACTCTTTCGTTCGGGATATTCCACCGACCTATTGGATCAAGAAAAACATAGTACCACCTCGGCTATCGACCCAAAAACGCATAGAACGGGAGGACTATATAAGCAAGGCCCCCCTGGCCCCTGGAGAAGACATGAAGAAATTATCATAGAGACTGAGGGGTGCCCTCGAAGGAAAACCTCTTCTCTAATTAATATTTCTTTTTAGGCTTAGCAATCAATGTAAGGTAGAAATAGATCTTCTAGTTTCTACTAGATTGAGAGAGATAGAGTGGAGGTGTAGAGTGGAGGAAGCCCGGCCTGTCGGTGTCTACTCCAAGCTTGTACCTGTGGGATCAAGTTCTCCTAACCCGAAGCTTGCTCCTAGGATTCTTCAGTAATTCGACTTCTAAATTCTAGTAAGTTCTTGTTTTATTGTTCTTATGGTTTATGAGTTTACTTTAATCTCTTCGCGTAGAGTTTAGAGTAATCATTGCTGGCGTAAACGTGGTGTTTTGGCTGGGGTACTCATAGATATTCCCTGACTAGCTGGACCGTGGTAGTAGTGAGGAACGTGACAATTCCGAGCTACCTTTGTAGATCACATCTCGTTAGCAGGAAGGATAGGGTTTATAGGTGCGGGTCGAACATCCTTTGTGGTGTCTAGATTCCGTTAGCCTCCCCATTAGAACAGTAGATCATCCTTACCAAGGTTAGAAAGAGACTACGGTTGCAGTCTTCTCTATTTATCACTCACATCGAAAGACATTCTTTGTGCCTAAAGGTTAGTAGTAATAGACCGGTTAGTCAGATGCACTCTTTCTCCTAGTGGTAAAAAAAATAAATACGATACTCTAGATAATTTCCAGGGTGAAGTGCTCACCGATATCCGTGCGCTTGCGGATCAATTCCTTATTGCGTTCCCAAATATCAACAGCCGTCTGTCACGGTCGACCTCATCCTCCTTTCTGGAGGCCTCGAGGACCGGACATCGATCCGTCCCTACCAGAACAAAGTTGGGCTTAAGAAGGGATCGAAAGAAATCCAAAATTGGAGCTGTGTATGAGAAAATAACATACCAGATCGATCGAGCCCACATCAGGCCTCATGGGGAAGCCGTTAACATGCTCCGGCTTAAAATCACCGGCAATGGCCGCCCTGACCCGGGCTGCGACCTCATCGTCCGCCGGAGCCTCGTTGGACATCCGGCACGCCTCGAGGTCCCGGGACGAGACGCTTGGGCCCATCTCGTCCATCCTCAGCGGACGAGACATCAGTGGGAGAACCCTTCGATGATGGACGGCCGAGAGGACGAGAGCGGCGGACAGACCCTCCAAGCGAAGCTTCTTCAGGGCGTCGAGAAGGGGGTCGAGCCGCGATTGATGTGCTTGGACGACGCCGTATGTCCAGTCCGCTGGACGCTCTGTGATTAGGCGACCGGTGTAAGCAGGTAGGAGATTGTCGTCGTTCCGCAGATAAAACCACTGGGAGTCCCAGCCGGCATGGTTAGTCGACAATCCCACTGGGATGTACTCGCGCGGCCTATTCGTCTTCCCCGTCTTCAGCACGAGGTTGAGGCATCCCGCCCGCACGGGCTTCCTCACGCCGGTGGTTCCGGTGGGGGCATTGAAGAGCTCGCCCCTATAGAGGTGGAGCCACAGCTCCCAGTGGGGCATCATCCCCAGATAGCCCTCACACACTGTTGACGGTCCTTAAGTACTAAAATTAATAATCAAATAAACATGGAAAAGGATCAATATGAAACAAACATCTAGAATTAGGGTTTTATCTGACAGAATTCCACGAGCTTTGGTGTTTATCTATTTCTGCAGGGGGTTATCAGAGAATATGGAGAGAAGGCCCACATGTCATGTTTACAACGAGATAATTACGTGCCGCGCAATTTTCCTCAATCTAGAAGAGTCCAGAAGCCGCAGGAACGAACGAGGGCACGATCGGTCTCGGGGGCAGGGCGGCCGCCCACCCCCCTTGGGCGCCCGCCCAGGGTTGGAGGCCAATCGGGACTCTGCTTCGGGACTACGCTCCACCGACCGAAAGGATCAATCTAAACCATACAATCTATGTCGGTTTGATCCAATGGCTCACGTTCACTTGAGGGGACTATAAAACCAAGGCCAAACCCCCCCTGGAGGGAGGAGAGGAGAAGAAATCATTATTCAGAGGTAGCCATCAAAGTTAGGGTTTAGAGCTTCTCTCCCACAGAGAATTAGAATTAGATACTCCCTAATCCTTCAGGTTTAGAGGTTTGATTAGATAGCAATTAGAGAAGTAGAGCACTACGCTCTGGATTCGGATCTTCGGTAATAAAGATTGGTATTATTCATATCTTTCTCTAATTCTTTGTTCTAATTGCATTATGTCTCTAATTATTATGTTCTTAGTTTGCTCTAGTTCTATATTTGATATAGTTCTAATTGATAATGAGTTTATGTATAAGTTTGCAAAGCGCTTAGCTCTTGACGTGAGGGAGTTAGGTGATAGATCACATGTGAGCATGGTGCTTAGATGTTATTTATCTGCAAATGTATCCTATTGGCCGGGTCATGTGGTAGTTCGCGATAGTGACACCTTCGCTGATTCTTATATAGTCCACCCTCCGTTGATAGGACAGGCAGAACCGGTATTGTGGAGTAAGTCATGCGATGCTCTGATTTACTTTATCAATGTTCCTTATACATGAATGAAGAGTCTTTTATGCTATATATGATCTTGTAGATAACTAGAGTAGATTATGACTTAGTAGTTAGTAGATAACTTAGAATCCATTCTCTAGCTAATCCGACATCACCTACATATATGAGGAGTAGTCTATTTTCTAATCGTTGTGTTATCTACCCATGAACTTATAATTCATTATCATTATCTTTATGGTTTACCCCCTGCTAAAGTAAGTGTCTGTGTGACGAGTTTCTCATTAGTAATCATGTTCTTGCAAGTTTATCTCTAGTCTATGCCTTGATAGATTTTGACCCCTTATTTTAATTTCATCCCTTGAGCAAAATTATAAATAACGATACCTGGAATACTTATCCTGGTGAAATGCTACAATGAGGTGTTTTATCTGTGCGCTTGCGGATAGAATAGATTATTTTCTAGAGAGCCTTTACATTTATAAATACCTTTGTACACTCTGGCACCATGCTGGGGATGACAACCTAGTATCTAAGTGGTGTTAGCAAGTGTCAACAAGCATTTCTGGCGCCGTTGCCGGGGAAATTATACGAGTCTCAGGAATAAGTCATAGAGGGGAACAAAAGGGTAATACTTAGGAACGGTAAGGAAAGCCAGAAAATCAATCAAGGTTATTCATATAAAATTTTAGACTAGACTATAGAGAAATAATTGCATAAAACAGCTACTAAGTGAGAAATCATAACAAGGCACCTCTGCTTTGGCAGGTTCACCCTGTTGTTTTTCTATGTTTACATTTTTATACAGGGTATATCAGGATTGACTTTGGGTACATTCAACTCTTCATCATCAGAACCAAAGCAATCAAGAGAAGAAGAAGCTAGTTACCAATTGCTGAAGCTATGGCACAGAAGACCCTACAAGAATTCTCTGCTCCAAGTCTTGACAACATTCCAACTTGTCCAAGATTTGCAGTAGAAGAAGGAGTACCCGAGTTTGAGCTCAAGTCATGCCTCATCAATTTGGTACAAGCTACACAATTCAGTGGAAAGGCACGTGAAGATGCTAGTGCACACTTGCAGAATTTCTTAGAGATTGGAAGCACAATCCACATCAACGGAGTTGACAAAGACGTCATACTGCTTTGCCTTTTTCCATTCTCACTAGAAGGGAAAGCGAGGAATTGGTTCTACACTCATCAAGATAACATCAACAACTGGACGAACTTGTCAGATGCCTTTCTATCGAAGTTTTTCCCTATAGGCAAAACAACTGCCTTAAGAGGAAATATTGTCAGTTTTCAACAGCAGAAGACAGAAGCCATTTCAGAAGCATGGGAGCCTTTTCAGGGATACATTTCAGATTGTCCTCACCATGGAATGGCCACATGGTTACTTATGCAGACCTTCTACCATGGATTAACACAGAAGGCTCGTGAGTGCCTAGATGCATCTGCGAAAGGATCATTCTTGGAGCTTACAATTGGAAAAGCAGAGATACTTTTGGATAAGATAGTAGAAAACCAAAGCTGGTTCCAAGATAAAGCTCAACAATGTCATCAAACTGAAGAAATACCAAAAGAAGTAAATGCATTATCAACTAAGAGGGAGAATTTGCTCCATTGGATTGACCAGAGGGCCAAGTTCAAAGAAGATCAAAGGGCCATTGAGACAGCATACAAATATCAACCAACTTTGAGTCAACCCAATAGCAAAGGTATGAACTCAGGTAATACTTTCAAGCAACTTTTATTAAAAGGGATAATTGCTCAACAAACCAAAATTAATGATGAAGTTAAACAAAGGCTAGATACAAATGAATCATCTCTAAAAGATATACACAATAAAATGGATTTTCTACTAACTGCTTTTGATGAGCAAAACACTCTTAATAAAAGGGTAGAGCTTAAATTAATAAAGATAGCTGCTGCACTGCCTGTTGCTACTAACATTGAGCAGGTAAAGAATATAACTACTAGAGGAGGCAAAGCTACCAGAGATCCCCCATACCCAAAAGAGAAACAAAGAACATCAGCACCAGTGCAACCAGCAGTGATAGAAGAAGAAAGCCCAGTTGAAGCAGAAGATCTGCTGCAACCACCAAGAACTAGAGAAATGAGGAAAGATTTTTATGACACCAACTATTTGCCATTTCCCAGAAGAAACAGAGGACTGCAGTCGGATGAGCAGTTTGGTAAGTTTGTAGAGGTCATTCAGAAATTATATGTCAACATACCTCTACTCGATGCCATACAGGTACCTACATATGCAAAGTACATCAGAGATATTCTTAACAAGAAGAGACCACTGCCCACCACTGAGGTTATCAAGCTGACAGAAGAATGTAGTGCGGCCATCCTCAACAAACCACCAAAGAAGAAGGAAGATCCCGGATGTCCCACTATTGATTGCTCGATCGGAAACCAACATTTTAACAATGCACTTTGTGATCTCGGAGCAAGTGTCAGTGTAATGCCAGCATCAGTCTACAAAAAGCTTGAGCATGCGACCCTAGAACCAACATCAATGTGCCTACAACTAGCGGATCAATCAGTTCGACATCCGTTGGGTATCGCCGAAAACATTCCAGTCAAGATCAGAGATTTCCTTGTGCCAGTAGACTTCGTAGTACTGGACATGAGTCCTGACTCAAAAGTGTCCATCATCCTTGGAAGGCCATTTCTGAGCACTGCCAATGCCCACATTGATGTCGGGAAGGGAGAAATCAAGTTCAACATAAACAGTCAAGAAGAACACTTCACATTCAAGCCCAGAGTAGAGAGAGACTCTACAGTGAAGGAAGTTCATGAAGAACCACTGGAGACACCATCTCCGGAGGAAGGTAACTTAGAAGATTAAAAGATTTGGAGGTCCAGCTTGGGGGACCTAAAAATCCCAAACCCTCACCGGGAGGTAAATCGGTATTTATCCGCATTATTAATTTTCTCATATTTAATTCTTGCATAATTAATTCTTGTATTAGTCATATATATTCATAGCATTATTATAATAATCAAAAGCCCCATATAAATAATATTCATGGTGTGTAACAACCCTGGTGTTGGAGCAGGTACTTCCGGAGGTGGAGCTCAAAGGAATGAGGGGAGAGCACCATCACCGCCACCACCACCCCCTCCTCCGTACACTGTGGACGTGTTTTTCGTGCAGTTTCTGGGGAGCCAGCGCAACATGGAGCAGATGCAGCGCAACATGGAAGAAGCCCTGCGCAATATCGCTGACAACACCCGCCGTGGGGATAACCAGGGCGGCCGTGAAGTCAATCAGTACAGCTCTTTCAAGGACTTCATGGATACTAAACCACCGGTCTTTAAGGAGTCCTTGGAACCGCTCGAGGCAGACGAATGGATTAACACCATGGAGCAAAAGTTCAGTCTCCTTCGGATGACCGAAGAGCTCAAGGCTGAGTATGCATCACATCAGTTGCAGGGGCATGCTGGGATCTGGTGGTCTCATCATCGCACCACTTACCCAGAGGGGACCCCGATCACCTGGAACCGCTTCACCACCGCCTTCCGAGGGAACTATATTCCTCCGGGTGTGGTGGAAATGAAGGTTGGAGAGTTCATGAGGCTGTCCCAGGGAACGAAGTCAGTGAAGGAGTATCTGCACGCTTTCAACAATCTCCCTCGTTATGCCCCCGAGTTTGTGAACACGGAGGCCAAGAAGATCGCTAGTTTCCAGAGAGGCTTGAGCCCAAAGATGCTGAAGACCATGGGTACAGGAACTCAGGCTACTTTCAATGCCTACATTAGTGACTGTCTGACCCAGGAGAACAATAACAACAACTATAGTGCATCCAAGTCCCGCAAGAGGGCTTTTGAAGCTGGATCGTCTAAGTCCAGGGCACCAATGGCAGGACGTCAGCAGTATCGTCCTCCTGCCCTAGGTGCTAGATTCCGACCGCCGCAGAGAAGGAACACAGGGCATCCCACGCAGCAGAAGCCGTACAAGGTAGCAATAGCTCCCGCCAAGCCAAAGGCAATTCAAGCTACAGCACCTGCCGCGAACAACATGACCAAGGGGCCGTGCTACAACTGCCACAAGATGGGGCACTTTGCTAAGGAATGTCCCTACCCCAAGAAGCAGTAGGCAACCTACCCAGCTCGTGTGCACCATACCTCAATAGAGGAGATCCCGAAAGGAGAACCAGTAACAGCTGGTATGTTTCCCGTCAACCAACATCTCGCAGCTGTTTTGTTTGATTCTAGATCATCGCATTCATTCATGAGCCAAGCATTTGCACAAAAGCATGACCAAGTAGTTACAGATCTGGGTTATGGCTATCGCATCAGCTCAGCAGGGGCAGATGTGTTGACAAATAGAGTGGTCCGAGGGGCAACCCTGGATATAAATAACCGGGTGTTTCGAGTCAACCTAGTAGTCATGCCTGGGTTAGTTTTGGATGTTATCATGGGCATGAACTGGATGAAGGAGTGGGATGCTGTCATAGATGCTGGGAAAAGGGTGTTATCTCTCAGAGAACCTCAGGGCAGTGGGTCTTATCAAGTACCTCTGCCCCATCGCTTTGACTTTGCTAGCATCTCCTGTGCTACGCACGTGGTTCCTCTGCCACAGATCCTAGTGGTCTGTGAGTTCCCTAATGTTTTTCCTGAGGAATTGCCAGGACTTCCCCCGAATAGGGAAGTAGAGTTTGCAATAGAGTTGATACTAGGTACCACACCAATCTCTAGAAGGCCGTACCGGATGCCGCCTAATGAACTCGCTGAATTGAAGAATCAACTAAAGGAATTGTTGGATGAAGGGTTCATCCGGCCGAGTTCGTCGGAATGGGGCTGTCCGGCGTTGTTTGTGAAAAAGAAGGATCAATCGCTGCGCATGTGCGTAGACTATCGTCCACTCAATGCGGTCACGATTAAGAATAAGTATCCGCTGCCGAGGATTGATATCTTGTTTGATCAATTATCTAAGGCAAAGGTGTTTTCCAAGATAGATTTGAGGTCCGGGTATCACCAAATCAAGATCCGTCCGCAAGATATACCGAAAACTGATTTTTCTACTAGATATGGGTTGTATGAGTATCTTGTCATGTCCTTTGGGTTGACGAATGCTCTTGCATACTTTATGTATCTGATGAACTCAGTCTTTATGCCAGAGTTAGACAAGTTTGTTGTGGTGTTCATCGATGACATTCTGGTCTATTCCGAGAATGAGCAAGATCATGCTGAGCATCTAAGAGTCGTGTTAACATGACTGCGAGAGCATCAGCTATATGCAAAGTTCAGTAAGTGTGAGTTCTGGCTGAAGAAAGTTCCTATCCTAGGGCACATTCTGTCAGAAGAAGGGATTGCTGTGGATCCGTCAAAGGTGCAGGAAGTCATGGACTGGAAGGCACCAACTTCTGTCTCGGAAGTTCGAAGTTTTCTTGGCCTAGCCGGGTACTACCGTCGTTTCATACCTGACTTCTCCAAGATTGCTAAGCCAATGACCAGTTTACTACAAAAGGATCATAAGTTTGTCTAGACAGAAGGGTGTGAACTGGCCTTCCGCACCTTGCGAAAGTTGTTAACCACCGCTCCCGTTCTGGCGCAACCAAATGTCGAGAAGCCTTTTGATGTGTTTTGCAACGCATCGAAAAGTGGTCTAGGGTGTGTGCTGATGCAAGAAGGCAGAGTTATAGCTTACGCTTCACGGCAGTTGGGGAAGCATGAAGTCAAATACCCAACTCACGACCTCGAGCTAGCAGCGGTAGTGCACGCTGTGAAGATCTGGAGGCACTATTTGCTGGGAAACAAGTGTCATATCTACAAATATCATAAAAGTCTAAAGTACATATTCTCTCAGTCTGAGCTAAATATGAGGCAGCGAAGATGGTTAGAGCTGATCAAGGATTACGATCTGGAGGTCCACTATCATCCAGGCAAGGCTAATGTGGTAGCAGACGCCTTGAGTCGCAAACCACACTATCAAGTGGTTCAACCTTTGTTTGAAGATGGTTTCAATCTCATGCATCCTGAAGTCTTATGTCACATACTGCTCAGTTGTTCACTTGAAAGTCAAGTCATCGAAGGTCAGAAAACAGACAAGGGTATTTTCCACATCAAAGAGAAGATCAAAGACGACCCAAAGACTCAGTTCCGAGTTGATGAAAAAGGGGTATTGTGGTTTCAGCACCGGTTAGTAGTTCCGAAGAATCGAGAACTAAAGAACCGCATCATGGATGAAGCGCAGCTTTCAAAACTTTCTATCCGTCCTGGCAGTAGCAAGATGTATCAAGACCTGAGGTCTCGCTTTTGGTGGACCAAAATGAAGAAAGAAATAGCAGCATATGTGGCCCGTTGTGACACGTGTTGCAGAGTCCAGGCTATACATATGAAACCCGTGGGTCTGTTGCAACCATTGTCAGTCCCAGAGTGGAAATGGGAAGAGGTCAGCATGGACTTTATCACAGGTTTGCCGACAACACGAAAGGGGAATGACTCGATTTGGGTAATCATAGATCGATTGACCAAGTCAGCTCATTTCATTCTAGTTAAGAACACGTACAGACCTCCCGAGTATGCTGATATATGTTGATATTTGGGAACGCAATAAGGAATTGATCCGCAAGTGCACGGATATCGGTGAGTACATCACCCGTGAGGTTATCCAGAGTATCGTATTTATTTTTTTACCACTAGGAGAAAGAGTGCATCTGACTAACCGGTCTATTACTACTAACCTTTAGGCACAAAGAATGTCTTTCGATGTGAGTGATAAATAGAGAAGACTGCAACCGTAGTCTCCTTCTAACCTTGGTAAGGATGATCTACTGTTCTAATGGGGAGGCTAACGGAATCTAGACACCACAAAGGATGTTCAACCCGCACCTATAAACCCTATCCTTCCTGCTAACGAGATGTGATCTACAAAGGTAGCTCGGAATTGTCACGTTCCTCACTACTACCACGGTCCAGCTAGTCAGGGAATATCTATGAGTACCCCAGCCTAAACACCACGTTTACGCCAGTAATGATTACTCTAAACTCTACGCAAAGAGATTAAAGTAAACTCATAAACCATAAGAACAATAAAACAAGAACTTACTAGAATTTAGAAGTCGAATTACTGAAGAATCCTAGGAGCAAGGTTCGGGTTAGGAGAACTTGATCCCGCAGGTACAAGCTTGGAGTAGACACCGACAGGCCGGGCTTCCTCCACTCTACACCTCCACTCTATCTCTCTCAATCTAGTAGAAACTAGAAGATCTATTTCTACCTTACATTGGTTGCTAAGCCTAAAAAGAAATATTAATTAGAGAAGAGGTTTTCCTTCGAGGGCACCCCTCAGTCTCTATGATAATTTCTTCATGTCTTCTGCAGGGGCCAGGGGGGCCTTGCTTATATAGTCCTCCCCTTCTATGCGTTTTTGGGTCGATAGGCGAGGTGGTACTATGTTTTTCTTAATCTAATAGGTCGGTGGAATATCCCGAACGAAGAGAGTCCCGAAAGCAATCCAGAGGGGGGCGGGCGCCCAGGCCTCCAGGGCGGGCGCCCTAGGCCTGGCCCTGTTTCGCCTCCGCTTCGGTCTCGTGGCTTCTGGAGTCTTCTAGATGATGTAAAATCGTGCGGTGCGTTGATATCTCTATGTAATCCTGACATGTGGGCCTTTCTTCCTTGTTTCCTGATAACCCCCCTGCAGAAATAGATAAACAACAAAACTCGTGGAATTCTGTCAGATCAAACCCTAATTCTTGGTGTTGGTTGCATATTGGTCCTTTCTCTTGTTTATTTGATAATTAAAATTGATACTTAAGAACCGTCAACAAATACCCCCATACTTAGTGTAACAGAACCGTCCAATTTATAATTAAAAAAGGGGCTGGTTGTGGGATAGGATTTATGATATTATTTAAGCGATGGACATCTAACTGCAGCTCAGCAATCCTAGTAATCAGCTCTTCCTCTCTCATTTCAGCATGGAACAAGGCTCTAACTCTAGCAGCTTCTCTATTTTCAGCCAAGCGCATAGCCTCATCTCTCTCTCTAGTCATTTGCATCATGCGGGCGTGTGCTTCATTGCGCTCTCTAACTGCGTTCGTAACTTGATTACGGCGGGCCTGCAAAGCGGTGTGATAGTTTTGGATTTCAGTTTGTGCATCCATAAAAGCCTTGCGGTGCTTGCGCACTCTCTTGCGTAGTTTGCGCTGCCCAACCTGAGCTTGCTGAAGCGCTAGCATGGCATCTATGTAGGTGTCCTGGCGCACATAGTACAGCTTAAGTACCGCTAGCATGGCACTCATGGCAGGGCTAGAACTATACCCTAGCAAGGTTTCTCTCATCTCCAAAGACTCATTCCCAACCTGGGACACAAATGTGTCAGTCACACTCACTCTAGGAACGGATCCCGCTGGGCCATTCACTAGCTCATCACCATGCTCTTGGCAAATCTCTAGCAAAACCTCCAGGGCTGCTACTTGGGCACCCTCCCAAGGAGTTTGGCCATCACAGTCAACTAACCAACCTAGCCACTGTGGGTTATTGGGACAAGGGGGAACTGTAATTTGGATATCTACCCAAGGTAAGGCTCCTGCATGCTCAGCCTCGGTCCAAGTGTACTTAGGTGGTTCCTCATATCCAACTGAACTTAGCACCCTCCACAACAAAGTAGGAGTGCCAAACATGTCCAGGAAAGTCTCACTCGCGTGCGGGGCTGCCATCTGTAGAAAGACCACATTTGAGTAAGGGAGATTAATTACAAGGAGAGATAAAGAATCATATTTTCAAAATTAGATACCCAAGTATTGCATAAAGAATGTATGAATGATTCATGATGCATGCACGTTCCATACGTCCTTTCCAAACTTAGAACAAAATTCTAACGGTATAGTCGGTGGCATACATACGTGCACTCTTTATACGCATCTACACGGTCTAAACGTTTCGTTGTTAGTGTACCTGCAGAAGATTTCATTTCAGGGTGTTGATTTACAAGAAACATACCAGCCGTGACCACTTCACCTTCAGGAATTTCTTCAATGGTGGTATAGTGTACTCGGCCGGGACGAGTAGTAACCCCAGCTGCAGAAGTCCTCCTAGGGTAAGGGCAATCCCTCGCCCAATGACCAACTTGTTTGCAATTGAAGCAGGGACGGTTATCAGGAGGAGTCTTGGGACCTCCCTGCCCCGTGGCACCTCTTGGGAGAGCAACTGTGAAGGACTTGCGAACTCCCGTCTTCACATTTGACTTTTTCTGCGGTGGCCTATACCTTGTCACAGCATTGGGTGGGCGATAGGTCGGCTTGCTTGCCACTGGAGCCTTGGACTGTGAAGCACCTGCCTCATAGACCCTTTTGCGGTTCTTGGACGCGGCATACACGGCATTAGAGTTTTCCTGAGTCAATGCATCACTTACAAACTCATTAAAAGTGGTACTTTTGTTACCAGCCATGTTCTTGGACAACTTGGGTCCCAACCCTCTCTTGAAACTAGCGAGCTTCTTGGCTTCGGTGTCAACCATCTCAGGGGCATAGCGAGACAAATTGTTAAAAGCATGAAGATACTCAGTCAAGCTTTTAGTGCCTTGCGTCAGGTTCATGAACTCGGTGTGTTTGATAGTCATTAAGCCTTGTGGAATATAAGTGTTCCTGAAAGCAGTTTGGAACTGGTCCCAGGTTACAACAGCATTGGCGGGCAAGCTAGTCCTGTAATGACTCCACCAAACACCCGCTTTGCCCTCCAACTGGTGGGCTGCATATTCCGCCTTTAGCTCTTCGGTTAACCTTAGCAAACGGAATTTCTGTTCAAGAGTGTTAAGCCACTCATCAGCTTCTAGAGGTTCAACAGCCTCCTTGAACAGCGGCGGCTTGGTGTCCTGGAAATCCTTGAAACTGCTGTACTGATTAGCCTCTCCGCCTTGGCGGGCATGGCGACCACCCCGGTTCTGCTGCGCCATAGTCTGCATGGCCTCATTGAGCATACGCTGACCTTCAACAAGAGCTGCCAATAGCTCAGTAGGCGTAGGCGGGGGAGGAGGTGGTGGCGGTGGCACCTCCTTGTGACCGGAGCGAGTATTGCGAGCCATCTGCACAAGGCATACCAAGCGATTGATTCAGGCGACAGATATAATTGTCATGAACCTCAATTGCTGCCATACGGAATTTAATGAAGTAAATTCACATAAATCAAGCCGCAGTAATCCATGTACAATAAGAAAATATCTGCCATGACACTTGGTTAATCCCGCGATCGAACACAGCCACACCTTCTCAAAGATTAAAGACATTGCAGAGAATTATTTAGGCTCAACATAAAACATGGAGCATCACAAATAAGTGCATAGGGTTACATAGAGTCAGTGTCACAACTTAAGGGTTTACAGGAGGGGCACCATGGCCAAATACATAGAGTCTCAACTAAATTTCAGATTACATGTCCATTACACACAAAGAGATGGAACTGATACATGATCATAGAATTATTGCTAAGTTACATATCTTCCTCAGATTCTCCATTAGAGATGATGCCATCACCCTGATCTTCCTCACTAGGAGCTTCTTCATGATAAAAAGGGGCTGGTTGTGGGATAGGATTTATGATATTATTTAAGCGATGGACATCTAACTGCAGCTCAGCAATCCTAGTAATCAGCTCTTCCTCTCTCATTTCAGCATGGAACAAGGCTCTAACTCTAGCAGCTTCTCTATTTTCAGCCAAGCGCATAGCCTCATCTCTCTCTCTAGTCATTTGCATCATGCGGGCGTGTGCTTCATTGCGCTCTCTAACTGCGTTCGTAACTTGATTACGGCGGGCCTGCAAAGCGGTGTGATAGTTTTGGATTTCAGTTTGTGCATCCATAAAAGCCTTGCGGTGCTTGCGCACTCTCTTGCGTAGTTTGCGCTGCCCAACCTGAGCTTGCTGAAGCGCTAGCATGGCATCTATGTAGGTGTCCTGGCGCACATAGTACAGCTTAAGTACCGCTAGCATGACACTCATGGCAGGGCTAGAACTATACCCTAGCAAGGTTTCTCTCATCTCCAAAGACTCATTCCCAACCTGGGACACAAATGTGTCAGTCACACTCACTCTGGGAACGGATCCCGCTGGGCCATTCACTAGCTCATCACCATGCTCTTGGCAAATCTCTAGCAAAACCTCCAGGGCTGCTACTTGGGCACCCTCCCAAGGAGTTTGGCCATCACAGTCAACTAACCAACCTAGCCACTGTGGGTTATTGGGACAAGGGGGAACTGTAATTTGGACATCTACCCAAGGTAAGGCTCCTGCATGCTCAGCCTCGGTCCAAGTGTACTTAGGTGGTTCCTCATATCCAACTGAACTTAGCACCCTCCACAACAAAGTAGGAGTGCCAAACATGTCCAGGAAAGTCTCACTCGCGTGCGGGGCTGCCATCTGTAGAAAGACCACATTTGAGTAAGGGAGATTAATTACAAGGAGAGATAAAGAATCATATTTTCAAAATTAGATACCCAAGTATTGCATAAAGAATGTATGAATGATTCATGATGCATGCACGTTCCATACGTCCTTTCCAAACTTAGAACAAAATTCTAACGGTATAGTCGGTGGCATACATACGTGCACTCTTTATACGCATCTACACGGTCTAAACGTTTCGTTGTTAGTGTACCTGCAGAAGATTTCATTTCAGCCCAACCCCACAGTAGTATAAGTGCAGAAATGTAAATCTAAGCAACAATCCATCAAGCTAGGTACTCCGGTATATATTCCCGAACATATACCGCAGCACACTACCCAATCGGGATACACCCACATGTACACCAAATATGTACACATGGCTGCACCTACTACCCACAATTAAGTACCTTCATATATACATGTGTGAAACATGTAAATATTCCAGTAACCACTGCTAACACTCCCCTAGACCGACGGTTGGACGGTCATGCTCTCACAGCTCACACTTACCGTAGCGTAGAGGCATATAGAACCATACATTACCACTCAAGCAAGTGGCATCCATACAATTTCACGCCGTATGGACGACGAAAGAAAACAAACAATGCTTACCATGGTGTAGAGGTATGTGATCCATTCATTACCACTTAAGCAAGCGGTATCCATATAATTGCACGCCATATGGACGACGAAAAGAAAAAACCCCCATGTTAGTAATATTAAGCCACCTAGGAGTCCTTATATGGGCATAAAGGGTATGACCACTGGCATGGTATAAGTTAACAAAACATTTTTAAAACAGCCCTACATATAGCCTAATTTTGCCAAATTAGCTTAGGAAAACCAAATTCATTTGTTTTTAAATACATCTATGATGGTTAAATGCTTAATCTTGCTCTGATGCCAGCTGTAACAGAACCGTCCAATTTATAAGAATTCAAGTGAATTAGCGACCACGGGAGTAGTCAAGCCAATGGACTTGAACCCATATAAATCCGGTAGTCCGACGAAATCTCAAAAGACCTCGATTCAACCAACATACAACCAAGATCGTACATGATCAAGCATCACCATCACAGATTACAACATTCATCTCAGAACATAGTTTTACATCACATCAGAGTTTAAAGGAGGTTATTACAAACCAAAGCAGTAGCGGAAACAAAGTAGTTTTGAAACAACACCAACTTAGTTCATAATACATGCCAGTTCCATGGTCAAGTCCCAACAAAAGCATAACCGGAGGTAAAGAAGTGATCACGCCCATGATCTACTCATCATCCGCGGCTGGGTGATGACAGTTAGCGCAATAGCCGTGATAGACGACATCATCTGCAACAGGGGTAAATAAAACCCTGAGTACTAGAATGTACTCAGCTAGACTTACCCGTCATAAACCAGAAATAAAGTGACACCAAGGAGTATGCAAGGCTGATCTTTGTGGACTGGTTTGACTCATCTTTTGCATAAAAGCCTTTGTTATAAGTAACTCATTTATCAAATTTCAGCAGCAAGTTTATTACTTAGCAACTATCCACTAGATTAGCACCTGTTCTAAGCATACACTTGAGTCTTTAAGCATTACAATAATAACCATATCCGGATTATCACATAGCCATCATCATTCTCATCATAACCATTAAGTTTATTTAGTGAGTTCTACGTTGCCGCTGCCCAAGTCAAGTTCTCACTATCCGGGAGAGACGGCGATTCGAATCGATTCCTATCCAGCTGGAGGGGTATTCCTAGCACTCACCCAAGCATACTTCATGACGGCAGCTCGGATCACCTTTAGCACAACTCCGGACCAAGTCGCGGGTCCGTCCAGCGCCGCACCCCCAGGGACCGCCAATCTGCCAGGGCAGGACTCTAACCTGACACCTGGGCTTACGCCATTGACTCCCCGCACATCCTTACTACCAACCGGGGTGCGCACTCATACAGAACGGGGTATCCGGCCTGAGTTGCACTCGTAGGCTTCGCGGTCGGAACGACTTATCCGGCCAACTAAGTGATAGGCATGCGTTCAACATGACACGGGGACGTACAGCGATTCGGTCCTTAAACGACACAGACGGGGATAGATTCACACCCAAGACCTCCATGCCTTGTTGCTACTATCGCCCTCCCGCCCGGTCTCAAGTTCATTATTAGCTTCAGGTTCATTCCACGATAGCAAATATAGCCAACCGTGATCATCATCCACCTAACTCTCGCAGGTGACAGGAAATCACCCGGCTTCTACCGAGCTAAGCATGGCTAAGCATTACTTCGATCCTGGACCTACTTTGGTAATGTTTAAGGTGGACAAGGTAGTCATTATGCAGCAAGGGTGTCATATCAACGCCTACCACTTAATGCAACAATATATAACCATAGTTATTTGGTAGCTGATTATGATAATAAAATAGTAGGAGACTTATAATGCTCCAGGGCTTGCCTTCAACGTAGGTAGAGGGACGATGGTCAGGGCACTCCGGCAAATCCTCCTCCTCCTCAGCTCCTTGAGGTGGCTCCCCTTGCTGTCCTTCCGGCTCCGGCAGCTCGAACTCCAGCACCGTCACTCCTTTGGGTACACCTATGGATGCATGACAAGGAGATGAATATGGGGGATGCACATATGATGTATGATGTCATGATGATGAGCCAAATGGACATAAACAAGGTATAACATGAGCATAAACTTATAAGAATAAGTGATTCATGGAATAACAAGTAAATGCATACTTCTTTTCTGGTAGAGAGACTAAATAGACAAGTTAAACAAGTCCTAGCTACTCTTACCCAGTCACTGGTTTAGTAGACAAACCAACCAGTCACAAGTTTCAGCTATAACTCGAGTATCACTTAACCAAATTAAGCAAGTAAGCACTTTCTGGAAAGCTTAACAAATTGTCTACAATTTACTTTTAGACATCCCAGCATGATTCCCAACCGAAATATGCTAAAACATACAAAGTTGGCTGGCTGCTCTGGAAATTCCAGAGAGCAAGCACTTCGTAGCAGCTACTTGAATTATGCCTAACTTTTAAACTACTCAACCAATTGCCATGAAATTTGGACACGAAGTAGATTGGTAAGTTAGCTACAAGTTTGTTATAGACAAGTTTCCCAGCAAACATAATCTTCAAGTAGTTCTTAATCATTTGCTATCAGCTGTACAAAAATGCTCTAGGAAAGGCATAAATAACTAAAATAATATTTTGCACATATTGAGAATGTATCACAGGGAATAACCAATTGCACAAACAGATGTAACATATCTAAGGAACACCAGAAAACATCATGGCAAGATCTAAAACTATTTCTATCATCACCTTTTCCATTTATTTAATTATCAAGGTGATTTAATGAACATATACTCCAAGTGTTCCAAAAATCCTAAGAAAATTACAGAAAGCTACTTATGCTAACATAAGATCACTGTAAAAATTTCAGAACATTTGCATATACACATTGTGAGGTATGAAAATCACAAGCTAGTAAAGGCATGCAAGGCATAAATGTAAAACCCTATCAAAAAGTGTCAAACAACAGATTTCAGATTTTTCCTTGCTTTGTCTACTCATAAGTACAACACTCAGCAAGTTTCACCATAAAAGGAGTTATAACTTAATTACTAAAAATACCACAAGATTCTCCTATTTAAGCAAGGATAAATTTTAACTTTTTAACCAGGCTTCTAAAAATCATGAAATATTTATCAGGGCCTATTCATAACAAAAGTAACAACTCCCTAAATTTGCATGGCCAGCAGATCACTAGATCTCAAGATAAAATTACCCACTGAAAAACCAAGATTAATTTATATCTATTTATTTCTGCAAAAACATGGCATGTTTCATATTTTTATTAAAAACTAGACTTATGCTGGAACCTAACAAAATTGGAAGCACCACATTTGGATCTCTAAAACTCCAGATATGAATTTTACAAAAACAGCTTTGGCTCTGCACAACAGTGAACTAGAGAGAGACACAGAGAGATTGACATCCGGGACCCACGCGTCAGCGAGACGGGGACAGGGGAGATGCTCGTCGCCGGTGAAGCTCGACGACGGCGAGGTCTCGGCCGGATCCAAGGGCACCTACGTGTTCCTCTCATCAAGGCGACTCTATTGACCTACTTTGCGCACGCTCTACTGGACCCTAAGGTGCTCGCCGTCGGGAATGGCGGAGCGGCGGCGCTGCGCGGCGATACGCCGGCGGATCCAGGCAATGGCGACGCGGTAGAGGTTGCGGACGAGCAAGAGCAGCTCAAGGCGAAGCTATAGGAAGAAGAATCACGGCCAGAGGTGAACCAGAGAGGTCTGGCCACGTTGCCGGTGATCTCTGTGAACTCCGGCGAGGTGAAGCTCGCGACGGAGATGACAATGTGACCTCACCGGTGCTCGGCTAAGGGAATGGAGTGGACGTCGAGGTAGAGGATGTCAAGGCGGAGCTCCGGACGGACTAGCTTGGACGGAGACGCGGTGGAACGGCCGGAGGAGCTCGCCGAAGCGCGGCGGAGCTCGCCGTGGACGAAGGCGGAGCGAAATGTGCTGCGCTGAGCGAGTGGAGAGCGCTTCTGGGGCGTCCACTCGGTGCGTGGCGACTTGGAGACGCCGTGGGAGCTGACAGGCGGGGTCGTCGACGGCGTACGGCCGACACCTGGCCAGACACGCGGCAGCGGGCGGTTTCTGATGAAACTGAATCGCGTGATTCAGTCGCCGCCAACAGTGACTGAAACTCGAACTTCGTCAACGTTTTACTCTCAGCTCAATCGGTGGTTTTGGCTCAAACTTGTTCCTTTGGACAGAGCTACACGAGTTCTACAACTTTGGTTACAAGATCAAAGTCTAACTGGGTCTGGATTTCAAACTACAAGGCTCCAAACAACCCTTGGTCGAAACTGCACGATCCAATACTTAGCCAAATTTGGCTAAGTATGAAATCAGCCCTAATTTTTGGCTTGTGAGCAATTTTTGAATGTGTTCCAAGCTTTTTCATAAAAAGTCATCAACATAACTTTTGTAGCTTATAAAATTCTCTACAACTTTGCTTCAGGTGCCAAAGACATGCAAGATCTCTAACACCAGTTTCATAAAACATCTTTGAAAAGAGGTCTAGGAGGTCAATTAAGCCATTCTAGGTTTAACCTTAACCTAGGGGCATTTTTGGCAAAAACCTTCAACATGAACTTTGCTCCAAATGATATTCTAAACATGATTGAAGTATTTTGGAAGACAATGTACACTGGTTTGTATTGGTTACCCCTTATAGTCACTCAATTCAAGTCACACAAGCAATTCAATCATACATGGTCTACATAAGATGACATGTGATCATGATAGATGCTTATGAATGAGCATGATGATGCTTATGTTGATGCAATGCTCAGGGTTAACATGCAAGCTAACACTAGGAGTGTTACAGCCCTCCCCCCTTACAAAAATCTCGTCCCGAGATTTGAAAGACGTACCACTTTTCGTAGAATGAGGGATAAGTTACTTGTAAATAGTCTTCCCTTTCCCAAGTGGCATCTCTCTCATTTTGGCGGTTCCACAAAATTCTAAACAGTTTGATCACTTTTCCACGAGTAACTCGTTCTTTGACATCAAGAACTTGTACAGGCTTTTCCTCATAAGATAGGTCTGACTGCAACTTGATATCTCTTGATTCAACTCTCTCTTCGGGCACACGAAGACACTTCTTAAGTTGAGATACGTGGAATACAGGGAAAATAGCTCTCATTTCAGGAGGAAGTTGCACTTTGTAGGCTACCTTACCACTCTTCTCAATGATTTGGTACGGACCCACATATCTAGGGGCAAGCTTTCTTTTAACACCAAAGCAATTTACTCCCTTCATAGGCGATACCTTTAGGTACACAAAGTCACCTACTTCAAACTCGATTGGCTTTCTTCTTCGGTCAGCATAGCTTTTCTGTCTAGCTTGGGCAGCTCTCATGTGTTGTTGGATAATGAGAACTTGCTTTTCGGCTTCCTTGACAAAGTCAATTCCGTAGTACCTTCTTTCACCAGGTTCGACCCAGTTTAAAGGAGTTCTACATTTGCGGCCATACAAAGCTTTGAAAGGAGCCATTTGGATACTCTCTTGATAACTATTGTTGTATGAGAATTCAGCTAAGGGTAACCATTTCTCCCACGCACCCTTGGAAGATATAACACAGGCTCTCAACATATCTTCTAGAATTTGGTTCACGCGCTCAGTTTGACCGGAGGTTTGGGGATGATAGGCCGAACTGCGAACCAATTTTGTACCAAGGAGTGAATGTAGATGCTCCCAAAAGCGAGCAGTGAACTGGGGACCTCTGTCAGAAATAATAGTGCGGGGCACACCATGCAATTTAACTATCTGAGAGAAGTACAACTCAGCATAGTCGGATGGCCGGTATGTAGAGTGTACAGGAATAAAATGAGCTGACTTAGTCAAACGGTCAACAATCACCCATATAGAATTGTGTCCTTTTTGAGTAAGGGGAAGTCCAACAATGAAATCCATGCTGATCTCTTCCCACTTCCAACCTGGAACCGATAAGGGTTGCAATAAACCTGCAGATTTGAGGTGAACTGCTTTTACCCTGCAGCAAGTATCACACCTTGCGACATAAGCTGCTATCTCTTTCTTCATTTTGGTCCACCAGAAACGAGGTCTCAAGTCTTGGTACATCTTGCTACTACCCGGATGAATGGACAATTTGGAAGAATGAGCTTCTTCTAAAATTTTGTCGCATAGGTCACGGTCTTTAGGTACAACTAAACGATTGTCAAACCATAGTACACCTTTCTCATCTACCCTGAAATGCTTGGTGTCTTGCTCTTGCATTTTCCTCTTGATATGATAAATACCAGGATCAGATTTTTGGAGCTCTATGATTTGACTTTCTAACGAGCAACTGACTATGATGTTGTGTAAGACCACAGGATGCAATAAATTGAAGCCTTCCTCTAGGAGAGGTCGAACATGTTGTTTCCGGCTGAGAGCATCGGCTACAACATTGGCTTTACCTGGGTGATAGTGCACTTCTAAATTGTAGTCTTTTATCAATTCCAACCATCTTCTTTGTCTCATGTTCAATTCGGGTCGAGTGAATATATATTTGAGGCTCTTATGGTCAGTGTAGATGTGACATAGATTACCCAACAGATAATGTCTCCAGAGCTTCAATGCATGCACAACTGCTGCTAACTCTAGATCATGAGTAGGGTAGTTGGCTTCGTGTTTCCTCAGCTGCCGGGAAGCAAAGGCAATAACTCGGCCTTCTTGCATAAGCACACAACCTAGGCCAGTGCCAGATGCATCACAAAAGACATCAAATGGCTTTTCAATATCAGGCTGTGCCAGAACAGGAGCGGTGGTCAGCAAATGGCGTAGAGTGGTGAAAGCAACTTCACACTCTTCGGACCACACAAACTTCACATCTTTTTGTAGTAGCCTGGTCATAGGTTTAGCTATTTTGGAAAAGTCTGGAATAAAGCGCCAATAATAACCCGCTAGACCGAGAAAACTCCGGACTTCGTGCACTGAAGTCGGGGCCTTCCAGTCTAGAACCTCTTGCACCTTTGACGGGTCAACAGAAATACCCTCTTCGGATAAAATATGGCCTAAGAAAGGCACTTTCTTCAGCCAAAACTCACACTTGCTGAACTTGGCATAGAGCTGATGTTCTCGCAATCTTGTGAGTACAATCCGAAGGTGCTTCTCATGTTCTTGTGCATTTTCAGAATACACTAAAATATCATCGATGAACACCACCACAAACTTATCCAGTTCAGGCATGAACACCGAATTCATCAGGTACATGAAATGAGCAGGGGCATTAGTCAGACCAAAGGACATGACTAAGTACTCATACAACCCATACCTGGTAGAGAAAGCCGTTTTAGGAATGTCTTCGGGCCGGATCTTGATTTGATGATACCCAGATCTCAGATCAATTTTGGAGAATACTTTGGCCTTGGCTAATTGATCGAACAGTATATCAATGCGAGGCAATGGATACTTGTTTTTAATGGTCACGGCATTCAGCGGACGATGGTCTACACACATACGTAGAGACTTGTCCTTCTTCTTGACAAAGAGAGCCGGACAACCCCATGGAGAAGAGCTAGGCCGAATAAGACCCTTCTCTAGGAGTTCTTGCAATTGCTTTTTCAACTCTGCCAATTCATTGGGTGGCATTCGGTATGGCCTTCTAGAGATAGGTGCGGTACCCGGAATTAGATCAATTTTAAACTCGATGTCCCTGTCCGGTGGCAACCCGGGCAGATCCTCTAGAAAGACATCCGGAAACTCACACACTACCGGAATCTCTGCCAAAGTGAGTGGTCGAATAGCATTGGCTGCGTGACGGATGTCGTTGCTTCTAGGGAGTTGAACTAAGAAAGCTTCTTTACTATCAGGCTCCCTCAACATGATGACCCTAGTTGAAGTGTCTATTAGTACTCCATGATCGCTCATCCACTTCATTCCTAGTATAACATCTATTCCCAAGCCTGGTAAAATCACAAGATTTGCTGAATAATTACGCCCTTCTATGGCGATTTGTACATCCCTTACTACTTGGTTTGTAGCAATTTGATTACCAGCCGCGCTAATGCAAAATTTTCCACTATCAAGGTCAATGACATGTTGCCCATGCTTAGATGCGAATGCTTGACTCATAAATGAATGCGAAGCTCCAGAATCAAATAAGACAACTGCAGGGTGTTGATTTACAAGAAACATACCAGCCGTGACCACTTCACCTTCAGGAATTTCTTCAATGGTGGTATAGTGTACTCGGCCGGGACGAGTAGTAACCCCAGCTGCAGAAGTCCTCCTAGGGTAAGGGCAATCCCTCGCCCAATGACCAACTTGTTTGCAATTGAAGCAGGGACGGTTATCAGGAGGAGTCTTGGGACCTCCCTGCCCCGTGGCACCTCTTGGGAGAGCAACTGTGAAGGACTTGCGAACTCCCGTCTTCACATTTGACTTTTTCTGCGGTGGCCTATACCTTGTCACAGCATTGGGTGGGCGATAGGTCGGCTTGCTTGCCACTGGAGCCTTGGACTGTGAAGCACCTGCCTCATAGACCCTTTTGCGGTTCTTGGACGCGGCATACACGGCATTAGAGTTTTCCTGAGTCAATGCATCACTTACAAACTCATTAAAAGTGGTACTTTTGTTACCAGCCATGTTCTTGGACAACTTGGGTCCCAACCCTCTCTTGAAACTAGCGAGCTTCTTGGCTTCGGTGTCAACCATCTCAGGGGCATAGCGAGACAAATTGTTAAAAGCATGAAGATACTCAGTCAAGCTTTTAGTGCCTTGCGTCAGGTTCATGAACTCGGTGTGTTTGATAGTCATTAAGCCTTGTGGAATATAAGTGTTCCTGAAAGCAGTTTGGAACTGGTCCCAGGTTACAACAGCATTGGCGGGCAAGCTAGTCCTGTAATGACTCCACCAAACACCCGCTTTGCCCTCCAACTGGTGGGCTGCATATTCCGCCTTTAGCTCTTCGGTTAACCTTAGCAAACGGAATTTCTGTTCAAGAGTGTTAAGCCACTCATCAGCTTCTAGAGGTTCAACAGCCTCCTTGAACAGCGGCGGCTTGGTGTCCTGGAAATCCTTGAAACTGCTGTACTGATTAGCCTCTCCGCCTTGGCGGGCATGGCGACCACCCCGGTTCTGCTGCGCCATAGTCTGCATGGCCTCATTGAGCATACGCTGACCTTCAACAAGAGCTGCCAATAGCTCAGTAGGCGTAGGCGGGGGAGGAGGTGGTGGCGGTGGCACCTCCTTGTGACCGGAGCGAGTATTGCGAGCCATCTGCACAAGGCATACCAAGCGATTGATTCAGGCGACAGATATAATTGTCATGAACCTCAGTTGCTGCCATACGGAATTTAATGAAGTAAATTCACATAAATCAAGCCGCAGTAATCCATGTACAATAAGAAAATATCTGCCATGACACTTGGTTAATCCCGCGATCGAACACAGCCACACCTTCTCAAAGATTAAAGACATTGCAGAGAATTATTTAGGCTCAACATAAAACATGGAGCATCACAAATAAGTGCATAGGGTTACATAGAGTCAGTGTCACAACTTAAGGGTTTACAGGAGGGGCACCATGGCCAAATACATAGAGTCTCAACTAAATTTCAGATTACATGTCCATTACACACAAAGAGATGGAACTGATACATGATCATAGAATTATTGCTAAGTTACATATCTTCCTCAGATTCTCCATTAGAGATGATGCCATCACCCTGATCTTCCTCACTAGGAGCTTCTTCATGATAAAAAGGGGCTGGTTGTGGGATAGGATTTATGATATTATTTAAGCGATGGACATCTAACTGCAGCTCAGCAATCCTAGTAATCAGCTCTTCCTCTCTCATTTCAGCATGGAACAAGGCTCTAACTCTAGCAGCTTCTCTATTTTCAGCCAAGCGCATAGCCTCATCTCTCTCTCTAGTCATTTGCATCATGCGGGCGTGTGCTTCATTGCGCTCTCTAACTGCGTTCGTAACTTGATTACGGCGGGCCTGCAAAGCGGTGTGATAGTTTTGGATTTCAGTTTGTGCATCCATAAAAGCCTTGCGGTGCTTGCGCACTCTCTTGCGTAGTTTGCGCTGCCCAACCTGAGCTTGCTGAAGCGCTAGCATGGCATCTATGTAGGTGTCCTGGCGCACATAGTACAGCTTAAGTACCGCTAGCATGACACTCATGGCAGGGCTAGAACTATACCCTAGCAAGGTTTCTCTCATCTCCAAAGACTCATTCCCAACCTGGGACACAAATGTGTCAGTCACACTCACTCTGGGAACGGATCCCGCTGGGCCATTCACTAGCTCATCACCATGCTCTTGGCAAATCTCTAGCAAAACCTCCAGGGCTGCTACTTGGGCACCCTCCCAAGGAGTTTGGCCATCACAGTCAACTAACCAACCTAGCCACTGTGGGTTATTGGGACAAGGGGGAACTGTAATTTGGACATCTACCCAAGGTAAGGCTCCTGCATGCTCAGCCTCGGTCCAAGTGTACTTAGGTGGTTCCTCATATCCAACTGAACTTAGCACCCTCCACAACAAAGTAGGAGTGCCAAACATGTCCAGGAAAGTCTCACTCGCGTGCGGGGCTGCCATCTGTAGAAAGACCACATTTGAGTAAGGGAGATTAATTACAAGGAGAGATAAAGAATCATATTTTCAAAATTAGATACCCAAGTATTGCATAAAGAATGTATGAATGATTCATGATGCATGCACGTTCCATACGTCCTTTCCAAACTTAGAACAAAATTCTAACGGTATAGTCGGTGGCATACATACGTGCACTCTTTATACGCATCTACACGGTCTAAACGTTTCGTTGTTAGTGTACCTGCAGAAGATTTCATTTCAGCCCAACCCCACAGTAGTATAAGTGCAGAAATGTAAATCTAAGCAACAATCCATCAAGCTAGGTACTCCGGTATATATTCCCGAACATATACCGCAGCACACTACCCAATCGGGATACACCCACATGTACACCAAATATGTACACATGGCTGCACCTACTACCCACAATTAAGTACCTTCATATATACATGTGTGAAACATGTAAATATTCCAGTAACCACTGCTAACACTCCCCTAGACCGACGGTTGGACGGTCATGCTCTCACAGCTCACACTTACCGTAGCGTAGAGGCATATAGATCCATACATTACCACTCAAGCAAGTGGCATCCATACAATTTCACGCCGTATGGACGACGAAAGAAAACAAACAATGCTTACCATGGCGTAGAGGTATGTGATCCATTCATTACCACTTAAGCAAGCGGTATCCATATAATTGCACGCCATATGGACGACGAAAAGAAAAAACCCCCATGTTAGTAATATTAAGCCACCTAGGAGTCCTTATATGGGCATAAAGGGTATGACCACTGGCATGGTATAAGTTAACAAAACATTTTTAAAACAGCCCTACATATAGCCTAATTTTGCCAAATTAGCTTAGGAAAACCAAATTCATTTGTTTTTAAATACATCTATGATGGTTAAATGCTTAATCTTGCTCTGATGCCAGCTGTAACAGAACCGCCCAATTTATAAGAATTCAAGTGAATTAGCGACCACGGGAGTAGTCAAGCCAATGGACTTGAACCCATATAAATCCGGTAGTCCGACGAAATCTCAAAAGACCTCGATTCAACCAACATACAACCAAGATCGTACATGATCAAGCATCACCATCACAGATTACAACATTCATCTCAGAACATAGTTTTACATCACATCAGAGTTTAAAGGAGGTTATTACAAACCAAAGCAGTAGCGGAAACAAAGTAGTTTTGAAACAACACCAACTTAGTTCATAATACATGCCAGTTCCATGGTCAAGTCCCAACAAAAGCATAACCGGAGGTAAAGAAGTGATCACGCCCATGATCTACTCATCATCCGCGGCTGGGTGATGACAGTTAGCGCAATAGCCGTGATAGACGACATCATCTGCAACAGGGGTAAATAAAACCCTGAGTACTAGAATGTACTCAGCTAGACTTACCCGTCATAAACCAGAAATAAAGTGACACCAAGGAGTATGCAAGGCTGATCTTTGTGGACTAGTTTGACTCATCTTTTGCATAAAAGCCTTTGTTATAAGTAACTCATTTATCAAATTTCAGCAGCAAGTTTATTACTTAGCAACTATCCACTAGATTAGCACTTGTTCTAAGCATACACTTGAGTCTTTAAGCATTACAATAATAACCATATCCGGATTATCACATAGCCATCATCATTCTCATCATAACCATTAAGTTTATTTAGTGAGTTCTACGTTGCCGCTGCCCAAGTCAAGTTCTCACTATCCGGGAGAGACGGCGATTCAAATCGATTCCTATCCAGCTGGAGGGGTATTCCTAGCACTCACCCAAGCATACTTCATGACGGCAGCTCGGATCACCTTTAGCACAACTCCGGACCAAGTCGCGGGTCCGTCCAGCGCCGCACCCCCAAGGACCGCCAATCTGCCAGGGCAGGACTCTAACCTGACACCTGGGCTTACGCCATTGACTCCCCGCACATCCTTACTACCAACCGGGGTGCGCACTCATACAGAACGGGGTATCCGGCCTGAGTTGCAATCGTAGGCTTCGCGGTCGGAACGACTTATCCGGCCAACTAAGTGATAGGCATGCGTTCAACATGACACGGGGACGTACAGCGATTCGGTCCTTAAACGACACAGACGGGGATAGATTCACACCCAAGACCTCCATGCCTTCTTGCTGCACTATCGCCCTCCCGCCCGGTCTCAAGTTCATTATTAGCTTCAGGTTCATTCCACGATAGCAAATATAGCCAACCGTGATCATCATCCACCTAACTCTCGCAGGTGACAGGAAATCACCCGGCTTCTACCGAGCTAAGCATGGCTAAGCATTACTTCGATCCTGGACCTACTTTGGTAATGTTTAAGGTGGACAAGGTAGTCATTATGCAGCAAGGGTGTCATATCAATGCCTACCACTTAATGCAACAATATATAACCATAGTTATTTGGTAGCTGATTATGATAATAAAATAGTAGGAGACTTATAATGCTCCGGGGCTTGCCTTCAACGTAGGTAGAGGGACGATGGTCAGGGCACTCCGGCAAATCCTCCTCCTCCTCAGCTCCTTGAGGTGGCTCCCCTTGCTGTCCTTCCGGCTCCGGCAGCTCGAACTCCAGCACCGTCACTCCTTTGGGTACACCTATGGATGCATGACAAGGAGATGAATATGGGGGATGTACATATGATGTATGATGTCATGATGATGAGCCAAAGGGACATAAACAAGGTATAACATGAGCATAAACTTATAAGAATAAGTGAGTCATGGAATAACAAGTAAATGCGTACTTCTTTTCTGGTAGAGAGACTAAATAGACAAGTTAAACAAGTCCTAGCTACTCTTACCCAGTCACTGGTTTAGTAGACAAACCAACCAGTCACAAGTTTCAGCTATAACTCAAGTATCACTTAACCAAATTAAGCAAGTAAGCACTTTCTGGAAAGCTTAACAAATTGTCTACAATTTACTTTTAGACATCCCAGCATGATTCCCAACCGAAATATGCTAAAACATACAAAGTTGGCTGGCTGCTCTGGAAATTCCAGAGAGCAAGCACTTCGTAGCAGCTACTTGAATTATGCCTAACTTTTAAACTACTCAACCAATTGCCATGAAATTTGGACACGAAGTAGATTGGTAAGTTAGCTACAAGTTTGTTATAGACAAGTTTCCCAGCAAACATAATCTTCAAGTAGTTCTTAATCATTTGCTATCAGCTGTACAAAAATGCTCTAGGAAAGACATAAATAGCTAAAATAATATTTTGCACATATTGAGAATGTATCACAGGGAATAACCAATTGCACCAACAGATGTAACATATCTAAGGAACACCAGAAAACATCATGGCAAGATCTAAAACTATTTCTATCATCACCTTTTCCATTTATTTAATTATCAAGGTGATTTAATGAACATATACTCCAAGTGTTCCAAAAATCCTAAGAAAATTACAGAAAGCTACTTATGCTAACATAAGATCACTGTAAACATTTCAGAACATTTGCATGTACACATTGTGAGGTATGAAAATCACAAGCTAGTAAAGGCATGCAAGGCATAAATGTAAAACCCTATCAAAAAGTGTCAAACAACAGATTTCAGATTTTTCCTAGCTTTGTCTACTCATAAGTACAACACTCAGCAAGTTTCACCATAAAAGGAGTTATAACTTAATTACTAAAAATACCACAAGATTCTCCTATTTAAGCAAGGATAAATTTTAACTTTTTAACCAGGCTTCCACAAATCATGAAAAATTTATCAGGGCCTATTCATAACAAAAGTAACAACTCCCTAAATTTGCATGGCCAGCAGATCACTAGATCTCAAGATAAAATTACCCACTGAAAAACCAAGATTAATTTATATCTATTTATTTCTGCAAAAACATGGCATGTTTCATATTTTTATTAAAAACTAGACTTATGCTGGAACCTAACAAAATTGGAAGCACCACATTTGGATCTCTAAAACTCCAGATATGAATTTTACAAAAACAGCTTTGGCTCTGCACAACAGTGAACCAGAGAGAGACACAGAGAGATTGACATCCGGGACCCACGCGTCAGCGAGACGGGGACAGGGGAGATGCTCGTCGCCGGTGAAGCTCGACGACGGTGAGGTCTCGGCCGGATCCAAGGGCACCTACGTGTTCCTCTCATCAAGGCGACTCTATTGACCTACTTTGCGCACGCTCTACTGGACCCTAAGGTGCTCGCCGTCGGGAATGGCGGAGCGGCGGCGCTGCGCGGCGATACGCCGGCGGATCCAGGCAATGGCGACGCGGTAGAGGTTGCGGACGAGCAAGAGCAGCTCAAGGCGAAGCTATAGGAAGAAGAATCACGGCCAGAGGTGAACCAGAGAGGTCTGGCCACGTTGCCGGTGATCTCTGTGAACTCCGGCGAGGTGAAGCTCGCGACGGAGATGACAATGTGACCTCACCGGTGCTCGGCTAAGGGAATGGAGTGGACGTTGAGGTAGAGGACGTCAAGGCAGAGCTCCGGACGGACTGGCTTGGACGGAGACGCGGTGGAACGGCCGGAGGAGCTCGCCGAAGCGCGGCGGAGCTCGCCGTGGACGAAGGCGGAGCGAAATGTGCTGCGCTGAGCGAGTGGAGAGCGCTTCTGGGGCGTCCACTCGGTGCGTGGCGACTTGGAGACGCCGTGGGAGCTGACAGGCGGGGTCGTCGACGGCGTACGGCCGACACCTGGCCGGACACGCGGCGGCGGGCGGTTTCTGATGAAACTGAATCGCGTGATTCAGTCGCCGCCAACAGTGACTGAAACTCGAACTTCGTCAACGTTTTACTCTCAGCTCAATCGGTGGTTTTGGCTCAAACTTGTTCCTTTGGACAGAGCTACACGAGTTCTACAACTTTGGTTACAAGATCAAAGTCTAACTGGGTCTGGATTTCAAACTACAAGGCTCCAAACAACCCTTGGTCGAAACTGCACGATCCAATACTTAGCCAAATTTGGCTAAGTATGAAATCAGCCCTAATTTTTGGCTTGTGAGCAATTTTTGAATGTGTTCCAAGCTTTTTCATAAAAAGTCATCAACATAACTTTTGTAGCTTATAAAATTCTCTACAACTTTGCTTCAGGTGCCAAAGACATGCAAGATCTCTAACACCAGTTTCATAAAACATCTTTGAAAAGAGGTCTAGGAGGTCAATTAAGCCATTCTAGGTTTAACCTTAACCTAGGGGCATTTTTGGCAAAAACCTTCAACATGAACTTTGCTCCAAATGATATTCTAAACATGATTGAAGTATTTTGGAAGACAATGTACACTGGTTTGTATTGGTTACCCCTTATAGTCACTCAATTCAAGTCACACAAGCAATTCAATCATACATGGTATACATAAGATGACATGTGATCATGATAGATCCTTATGAATGAGCATGATGATGCTTATGTTGATGCAATGCTCAGGGTTAACATGCAAGCTAACACTAGGAGTGTTACACTTAGGCTTTTACTCGTCCTCGAGAAAAGGATGGTTAAGAACAATATCTGGGGTAATCATTTAAAACATTCTCTTTATAATTGCAGGGTGTTAAAAATCCACTGTGTACCACAGTCAGGGAAGTTTATGATCAAGAGTAAATATCCTTTCTTCTCAATCCTGTCACTTGGAGTTTTTGTATATTTTTGAAAGTAAGTTAGCATACCTTTTTATCCTCATAGGTTCTCTCAGATCACTCATTATCTTTTATATATATCTTACTGAGGCTGTTTTATTTTGAAAAAAATTCTCAAGCATACTTACTTTGCATTTATTGCCTGATCAAAATGGGATCCGAGGAGGGGAATGTCATACTCTTAGATCAAAGACTTTGGAAATTAAAATCTTTGTCAACTCTTGCTGGCATATTGCTTATTAGAGGGACCATGGGCTATCATCATTTTTTTTAAGTGGATACCGAGGTACCCCTAATTCTACTGCCGGACACTTGTCCATTTTTTCTGCGAGGTTGTCGAGCACTTGCTCCTTTTTATTTCCTCGAAATATTTCTATTTTTGCATAGCCCATGCCTCTAATGCAATAATACTTCGGAAGAGTGAATCTTTCTGAAATAATGTCTTGATCTTGGGAGCATGATAAATCTCTCAACAAGGGTCTAACTCATTTTGAACAAACTCAATACAGAGCAGATAGCTTTTATAATCATAATTAATATTTTCAGTTTTATCAGGCATATGAAACACTGAGGATGGTAGCTAGAAATTTGAATATTTTGAAATAAATTCTCCAAGCAACAATGATATCAAGAATAAGAAACTCATACTCTACCATCACATATTCCATATTGACTTAAGTAACACAGGGTTTTAAAATGATTTTATAATAATTGCAAATTTTCAGGAAATATCATAAATTGAGATTAATCATGATTAGAAATATTTTAATCTTTTTCTCTTATCATGTCGGAAACAGTAATCTGCATAATCAAAGATATGTGTAAAGTAAAGTGTGCAGAGTGTGTACCTGAATCGTGGAATGGTGTAGTCGGAGTGTGTTTAGCATGTTGAGGGATCTCCCCCATACTTGTTTTCTGCCTTCTTGCACAAAAATAAAGTAGAGACACACAAGACATAATAATAATAATAATACTCTTTATTGATCTTGAGGCATTTATTACAAAAGACTGGTAGCAAACTGATGATAATTGCAAACCTAAACCGAATTTAAAAATAGATAACTAAGATGCATTGCCTCAAGGTCTAATCTAGATAACTTAGCGGCGCTCTAATTCCTTGATCTTTTTGTTGGCACTGGCAAGATCCTGCCTAAGGCCTAGTATAATGGTGTTGTGGTTAGAGAGCTGCCTAGTGAGGGAATTAATCGAGGACTGGAGGTCTATGATAACTCTATCTAGCCTGCGAACTTCCTCATCAATATCCATTATAGTCTTGCGACGCTTGGGAGGTGTTTCAAAAGCGTTGAGAGCATGCTTCGGGGCTGCCTTTGGAGGGATGAAACGGACTTTGGATGCTCTAATCCCTTCAAAGTAAGGCCTTTCCTCCTCTGTAGTGTAGCGTACGCTGCTGATTTCGCCGCTCCGGTTGGTCTTGACTCCAACGACCCTCTCATTGGGTCTAGGTGGAAGGATCCTTGTGCCGGTTGGCACCTTGATAGTGGTCTTCGTCTTGGATGATGATCCTTTGAGGAGTAGGGGTTGTGGCGGTGCGGTGAGAATTGGTTGAGCATGGTAAGATTGGGTGGAGCTGCGTTGGCGTAATGGCATGGCTTCTAGCTGACGCTCTGTGTTGGCCGGGACGAGAGCACGGGCATCGGGGTCTTCCACAGGCTCCATGTTGAGGTTGAAGGGGACGACTTCCCAATCATCGTGGTACTTCTCGGCCATTGGAGCAACAAGGAACTAATAAAATTTTAATTGAAGGAGAGCTAATCAAGCTCTAATTTAAGGAGAGCTAATCAGGCTCTAATTGAAGGAGAGAAGGCTTGGTGGCTTGGTGATTGAAAACTGAGGTCAGGGTCTGTTTATATAGGGCTCAAAAGGGTGCCTCTATGGGTTGTTCAGGTTTCTCCCGTCGATGTGTTTGCGAAACTTTCTATCCGAGGGATTATTCGAATTACCATAATTGCATTTTCCATAACAGAGAAAGTCGGGACCGAGGGGGAACAGGAGCTGGGCGCCCGCCCACTTGATCTGGGCGCCCGCCCTCTCTCTGGCCCCTCTGTGGGCCCACTTTTCCGAGCGCGTTTCTAGATGCAGAATTATTTAGAAAAATATATATATGACCCAAAACCATCAGACCAAAAATGTCGGGCTCTAATTCTCCATGGGAAGGTAAAAATGGACTACGTCTATTTCTTCAAATTCCTTATTGGGCTCTAAAAATAATTTAAGACGTTGACCATTTACCTTGAATAACGTACCTTCGTCATTTTGAAGTGTGATAGCTCCGTGGGATGATGAATTGATTACCTTGAATGGTCCTTCCCATTTGCTCCGGAGTTTTCCATGCCCGAAAAGCTTCACCCTGGAATTAAAAAGTAATACCTTATCTCCGGGTGTGAACTCCTTCTTCTTGATTCTTTTGTCATGCCACCTTTTGACTCTTTCTTTGTAGATCATTGAATTGTGATATTCTTCCAATTCTGATAGTTGCATTCTTCTATAATCTCCAGCAACATCTAGGTCCATATTCCATCTCTTTATGGCCCAGTGTGCTTTGAATTCTAGTTCAACAGGTAGGTGGCAAGTCTTCCCGTACACCAATTGGTATGGAGACATTCCGATTGGGGTCTTGTATGCTGTCCGGTATGCCCAGAGTGCATCAGGTAACTTGTCTTTCCACGCCGTTCCCATTTCATTTACTGTCTTCTGAAGAATATTCTTGATTTGTTTGTTGGAAGTCTCTGCTTGGCCACTTGTCTGAGGATGATAAGGGGTAGCGACGTTGTGACGGATTCCATGTCTTGATAGATATTGCTTGAAGCGTTTGTCGATGAAGTGTGCTCCTCCATCACTTATTACTACTCTGGGGACTCCAAATCTTGGAAATATAATTTCTTCAAACATCCTCTTTGAACTGACGTTGTCGGCATGCTTGCAAGGTAATGCCTCTACCCACTTGGAGACATAGTCAACTGCCACCAAGATGTACTCACACTTCTTTGATGGAGGAAATGGACCCATGTAGTCTATTCCCCAGACATCAAAGAGATCAATCTGAAGGTTGTTGGTGAGTGGCATTGCATCCCTTGTATTTATGTTTCTGTGCCTTTGACATGGCCCACATCTTCTGATATATTGCCTTGTGTCTTCATACATTGTAGGCCAATAGAATCCACACTGCCAGATCTTTGAATGTGTACGGAATGCTCCATAGTGACCTCCATATGGTGATGAATGACATCTGTCGATGATCTTCCATCCTTCCTCAGTGGTCACACATCTCCTGAGTAAGCCATCAGAGCATACTCGGAAGAGGTATGGCTCATCCCATATATGTGAACGACTTTCTTGAATAAGCTTCTTCTTGTTTGCTCCTGGTGGTACATACCCTGAAACCATAAAATTAACAATATCTGCATACCAGGGGTCAGACCTGTTAATCCCGTAGAGCATGTCGTCCCGAAGTGAATCATTGATGGGGGTTTCCTGTGGACTCTTAAAATACATTCTAGACAAGTGATCAGTAACAGAATTTTCTACTCCCTTTTTATCTTTTATTTCTAAGTCAAATTCTTGGAGTAATAAGATCCATCTAATCAGGCGAGGTTTAGCATCTTTTTTAGTGAGCAAATATTTTAGTGCAGCATGATCAGTGTAAACAATTATTTTAGCTCCAACTAAATAAGATCTAAATTTATCAATGGCAAAGACAACAGCCAGAAGCTCTTTTTCAGTGGTTGCATAATTAAGTTGAGCTCCTGTCAAAGTTTTACTGGCATAAGCAATTGCATGATTCTTTTTATTTTTAGTTTGTCCCAATACTGCCCCCACAGCATAATCACTAGCATCACACATAATTTCAAAAGGCAACGACCAATCAGGGGGTTGAATGATTGGTGCAGAGATGAGTGCTTTCTTTAATAAATTGAAAGATGTTAAACATGCATCATCAAATTCGAAAGGAGCATCCTTGGCTAGCAAAAGAGTAAGTGGTCTAGCAATAAATGAAAAATCTTTTATGAATCTACGATAAAAACCAGCATGGCCAAGAAAGCTTCGAATTCCTTTTATATTCACAGGTGGAGGTAGTTGTTCAATTACTTCAATTTTTGCTTTGTCTACCTCAATACCCCTTTCAGACACTAAGTGTCCCAGCACTATTCCTTCCCTAACCATAAAATGACATTTTTCCCAATTAAGGATTAAGTGCTTTTCTTCACATCTTTGCAAAACCTTGTCTAAGTTTTCAAGACAACTATCAAAAGTTTTTCCATAAACAGAGAAATCATCCATGAAAACTTCCATAATCTCTTCAATCATATCAGAAAATATAGACATCATGCATCTTTGAAAAGAAGCTGGTGCATTACATAACCCAAAAGACATTCTACGGTAAGCATAAGTTCCATACGGGCATGTAAAAGTGGTTTTGCTTTGATCATCGGGATGGATCGGGATCTGATGATACCCTGAATATCCATCTAAGAAACAGAAGAACGAATGGTTTGCTAACCGCTCTAGCATCTCATCTATAAAAGGTAAAGGAAAGTGATCCTTTCTCGTGGCTTTGTTTAGTTCTCTATAGTCTATGCACATCCGCCATCCTGTGACGGTGCGTTGCGGAATTAGCTCGTTCTTTTCATTTATAATAACAGTCATGCCTCCTTTTTTAGTCCCAACTTGTACTGGGCTCACCCACTCACTGTGCGGCACAGGATATATAATCCCTGCATGCAGCAACTTTATAACTTCCTTTTAAACTACCTCTCTCATAGTGTTGTTAAGTCTACATTGGGGTTCTCGAGAGGGTGTAACAGAAGGATCTGTTGGAATACGATGGGTACAAATCATAGGACTGAGTCCTGTAAGATCTTGAAGTGAGTAGCCGAATACTGAGCGATGTTTCTCAAGAATGGTCATTAATCGCAGAGTTTGATCCTGAGTGAGTTTATCGCTAATGATCACAGGGAACTCTGGATTATTGTTTAGGAAAGCATAGGTAAGACCGGGTGGTAAAGTTTTAAGCTCTATGGGGGGTCTAGGTGTTTCTGCAAACTCATCTAAGGGTTCAGGCTCGGAAGGTTCGTCTTCTTCTTCTGTGAAGAAAGGAGTTTCGTCTTCTAAGTCTGGTTCATCTAAAAGCTCTAGGGATGCAGCCTTTACTTCCTCCATAGGATCAGGCAAAAGATATGACTCGGCCTTATTGTTTAAGGAGTGTGAAATTATTATTGGGAATTTAAAAGTTTTTCCAAAAGAAATGTGTAGCTTTCCAGTATGACCTTCATAAAGGAGTCTTCTAAAAGGTTGTCCTATTAACAGGTCGAAGTCCCATGTATCAAAGATATAGAAGCTCAAATGAACCATGGAGCCTTCTACCGTAAGAGGTAGGACATTAATAATTCCAAGACTGGGGACCAATCGTCCCGAAGATTCCTTTAAGACCTTTGTTGTGGGGGTTAAGACAAGATTTTTAAATAGTTTAAGTGCAAAGGATTCAGACATGATGTTGATCCCCACAATAGGATTATAGAGAGCATTAAATCGATCAGAATTATAAGCACAGCGTATAGTTATAGAGGGTGTGTCCAAACGGATCACATCAGAGGAAAGCTCTGATTCCTCCAACCATTCGCTACTCATTACTGAGATAAGCTCTCTCAATTGATATTCACTTGGTAAATAAATGCTAAACTGGCCGTTTTGGGGTTTGTCAATAGAATGGTAGTTTGAAATATTTCCAAAATCGGCAAAAAGATCGGATTCTATATCCAGCATGAAGTCCGGTGGTGGAATTTCTTCCTCTTGTGGCTCAGAACTTGGGATAGCTAAAGTAGATGAAGAATTTGGCAGAGTGTCTACTTCGGCTTCGTAGGTTTCATCATGAAGGGTATTATCCATCTCAGCTTCTAGGATTCTATCTAGGATCACTCTAGCTTCATCAGCAGGGATGCGAAAGAAAGAACCTCTAGACATTGTGTGTAGCATTTGTTTGTGATTTTTTTGAAGACCTCGAAAAAAGTGAAATAAAAGAACAGGGTCTTCAAGATTAAGGTTTGGACCAGATTCTAAAAGATCAGAAAAACGTTTCCAGGATTTTCCCAAAGTTTCATTATCTTTTTGTTTAAAAGATAGGACTTCGAGTCTAAGGTCGGCTATATGGTCAAGGGAATAGAAATCTAGACAAAAGTTGGCTCGTAAAACTCCCCATTCACCTTGTTGTTGACTTACCTTCTGACTGTACCATTGTCTAGCCTCTCCCCTTAAAGAAAAGGAAAAAGCTTCCAACATAAAGTCTTATCAGAAATGCCTTCAATGCGAAGACAATCACATGTTTGCTCAAAATCTCTAATATGAAGGTAAGGGTTTTCGTCTTCCTTTCCCGAAAAAGATAGGTTTTGAATCATGGCAATCAACCTAGAACTTAACTTATACTGGGATGTTTGGATAGGCTGTGATGATTCCCATGGTAAAAGGTCAGTTGCTAAAGGGATTGCAGATTCATGGATAGATTTAGAATTTTGGTTTTCCATAAGGTAAGAGTAAAGAAAATAAATTAAGAATATAAAAGATAAGAAAAGATAAAAGTATAGATACAAGCTAGTAGCAAGACTCAGGTTATCTCAGCAACCGTCTTTCTCCCCGGCAATGGCGCCAGAAATGCTTGTTGATATTTGGGAACGCAATAAGGAATTGATCCGCAAGCGCACGGATATCGGTGAGCACTTCACCAGGGAGGTTATCCAGAGTATCGTATTTATTTTTTTACCACTAGGAGAAAGAGTGCATCTGACTAACCGGTCTATTACTACTAACCTTTAGGCACAAAGAATGTCTTTCGATGTGAGTGATAAATAGAGAAGACTGCAACCGTAGTCTCCTTCTAACCTTGGTAAGGATGATCTACTGTTCTAATGGGGAGGCTAACGGAATCTAGACACCACAAAGGATGTTCAACCTGCACCTATAAACCCTATCCTTCCTGCTAACGAGATGTGATCTACAAAGGTAGCTCGGAATTGTCACGTTCCTCACTACTACCACGGTCCAGCTAGTCAGGGAATATCTATGAGTACCCCAGCCTAAACACCACGTTTACGCCAGTAATGATTACTCTAAACTCTACGCGAAGAGATTAAAGTAAACTCATAAACCATAAGAACAATAAAACAAGAACTTACTAGAATTTAGAAGTCGAATTACTGAAGAATCCTAGGAGCAAGCTTCGGGTTAGGAGAACTTGATCCCGCAGGTACAAGCTTGGAGTAGACACCGACAGGCTGGGCTTCCTCCACTCTACACCTCCACTCTATCTCTCTCAATCTAGTAGAAACTAGAAGATCTATTTCTACCTTACATTGGTTGCTAAGCCTAAAAAGAAATATTAATTAGAGAAGAGGTTTTCCTTCGAGGGCACCCCTCAGTCTCTATGATAATTTCTTCATGTCTTCTCCAGGGGGCAGGGGGGCCTTGCTTATATAGTCCTCCCCTTCTATGCGTTTTTGGGACGATAGGCGAGGTGGTACTATGTTTTTCTTGATCCAATAGGTCGGTGGAATATCCCGAACGAAGAGAGTCCCGAAAGCAATCCAGAGGGGGGCGGGCGCCCAGGCCTCCAGGGCGGGCGCCCTGGGCCTGGCCCCGTTTCGCCTCCGCTTCGGTCTCGTGGCTTCTAGAGTCTTCTAGATGATGTAAAATCGCGCGGTGCGTTGATATCCCTATGTAATCCCGACATGTGGGCCTTTCTTCCTTATTTCCTGATAACCCCCCTGCAGAAATAGATAAACAACAAAACTCGTGGAATTCTGTAAAATCTAACCCTAATTCTAGGTGTTGGTTGCATATTGGTCCTTTCTCTTGTTTATTTGATAATTAAAATTGATACTTAAGAACTGTCAACAATATATACCTGGCCGACATCATCAAGCTACATGGTATTCCTAAGACCATCATATCAGATAGAGGACCGCAGTTCACCGCTCATTTTTTGGGAGCGAATGCATAAGAATTTGGGGACTAGTCTGATAAAAAGCACCGCGTATCATCCCCAAACCTCGGGTCAAACGGAAAGACTAAATCAAGTGCTCGAAGATATGCTGAGAGCTTGTGTGTTATCTTCAAAAGGATCTTGGGAATCATGGTTACCTTTGGTTGAATTCTCATACAACAATAGCTATCAAGAGAGCATCAAGATGGCTCCGTTCGAAGCCTTGTATGGTCGAAAGTGTAGAACTCCGTTAAACTTGATCGAACCTGGTGAAAGAAGGTACTATGGCATCGACTTCGTGAACGAGGATGAGAAGAAGGTACAAATTATACAACAACATATGAGGGTAGCACAATGCCGACAAGAGGAGAAGGCCACTTGAGTTTAAAGTGGGTGAATATGTTTACCTCAAGGTTACACCGATGAAGAAAGTTCAGCGTTTCCGAGTTAGAAGCAAGCTTGCACCTAGATTTGTGGGGCTCTATCAGATACTAGAAAGGAAAGGCCCTGTGGCCTATAAGGTTCAGTTACCTGAAGAGTTGAGCTCAATCTTTCCAGTTTTTCATGTGTCCCAGATGAGGAAATGTTTGAAAGTACCCGAGCAGAGGATTGAACCTCGAGGAATCAAAATAAAGGCAGACTTGGAATATAAAGAGCAGCCAGTGCGTATCGTAGATACCAAGGAGCGGGTAACCCAGAAAAGAGTTGTCAAAACATATAAGGTGGTGTGGAGTCATCACGACGATAGAGATGCCACCTGGAAAACCGAGGATTACCTAAAAACAGTTTACCCAAAATTTCATAAGAAATGGTTAGTAACCGAAAATCTCGGGACGAGATTTCCCTAAGGGGAAGGGCTGTAACACCCTAGGTGTTAAGCATGCACTTAGTCTCATAAACTCATCCATAAGCATTCTCATCAAGCATAGCATCACATGAGCCTGCCATTCATTCAAGTGTGATTTTATGTGCTTTGTTTCATGTGAATTAAATATGATAAAAATAGTATGCTTGTTCTAAAATCCTTGTGATGCCCAAATTTGGTTGAAATATGTGTTAGAAGAATTAAGAGTAATTTTATAAAAATTTTTTGGAGCTATAGAATTTTAGAAATGGATTTTTATACAAAAATCCCCAAAATGAATTTATTTAAAACCTAGAACTAGTTTTGTGTTGCATTTCAAATCCTATTGGGAATTTGGAATCACAGCTTGAAACAAAGTTGTAGAACTTTTCATTTAGAACAACTTTTATTTTAGGAGCCAATGGTGAAAAGGGTTTTAAAATGGTCCAAATGAATTTAGAAAAAGAATTGAGAAAAGAAATTCAAAAAAAAAGAAAAGGGGGACAGGCGCTGCTGGGCCGACCCGCCTCCCTTTCAGCCCAGCCAAGCAGCGCGGCCCGGCCTCCCCTCGACTCTCTCCCGCGCGCAGACGCCCGCCTCGCTCCACCCGACGCCGGCCACGTGGCGGCCGTACGTCGGCGTCGTGGACGCCCCGCTGGCCGACCTGCTTACCCCGATCGGGACGGCACCCCGCGCCCCCAGGCACCATTCTGTCTCCCCCGCTCCACTCTCTCTTCTTCTTCGCTCGCTCGCGCAGCCGCAGCAGCAGCAACCGCCGCGGTGCCATTGCCGGCCGAAGCTCCACCGCTCGCCGCATGCCGCGCTAGTGGCCCGTTCTCGGCGCCAAGACCACCGTTGTGTTCGCCTTCGCCGCGGTAAGCTCCTGCGCGCGCTCTACCAAGGTGAAAACCCTCCGCGAACCCGCAATCCCTCGCCGGGGTTCGCCCGACCTCATCGGAGAGCTTTGTTGTGTCGAAACCTTCTCGTTTCTACCCCGTTTCGCTTGTTCTTGAGCGCGTTAGGTTCGTAGCAGGACGAGGAAGCTTCGACGGTACCCCGTGCACGCTCTACTGCACCGGAGCGGCCTGGCCACGGCGAGCAACGCCGCCGTGCCGTCATGCAAGCCAGCGGGGGTGCTCCGGTCATCCTCCGACCCAACCAAGGGCACCCTCGGGTGCGCCTCGCTGCGGGGAGCACGTTGGTGCTCACCCCGTGGCCGGAGACCTCACCGTCGACGAGATCCGCTCGTCGGAGGTGCTCTCCCTCTCGGTCACGCTGACCAGTGGGGTCGGGGACCCACTATCAGTCGCGGGGGGGACTGAGGCGGGTAGAGATCCGGGTGTCTCTAGTGTTTTTCGTTCTGGATTTGAATTGGTTTTTCAGAAAACATTTTCCAGAAAATAGTTTAAATGATATTAAATCCATATCTTGAGATCCATGGCTCCAAAAATGATGAAATAAATTGTAGAGTGCTCTATAATTTCAGATCTACAGTTTGGTATGGTTGCATGTCATGTTTAAACAACTTTTCGGTACAAATATGTTTAATCCATGATTTTGCTGAAAATGGGAAAATGCATAGTAATTAAATTATAACTCAAAAAAATATGAAACTTGTTTTGTTGGCTCTGCATAGATGATTAGTCTCTGGGAAAAATATGTTACATATTATTTGCTGTATAAATTAATTTATGATGATTTAAATGCTTGCATGACAATAGGTTATGATTTTTAATAAATAATTGGATCATGCAATTAATCTGGAAATTTTCGTGGATGTTTCTTATGTTAACATGTAATTGATAAAAATATGAAATCTGCTGTTTGACACTTGGACAACAGTAGGGTATTTATACTTGATTATATTGAATAATCTTGCAATTTTTGTAGTCCAAATTAAGTGTCCAAATATTATGAAAAATTTATGGTAGACTTTATGGTTGACTAGTGATCAACTGTAATTTTTGTAGAATTTATTGACAAACAGATATATATGCTACTTTTGTAGGTCCAATAATGATTTTATAAATTATGAATTGTTATTCATAAATTAAATAGAATGAAGGGGTGTTTGGTGTACCTTTGAAGCATCATGTAGCTTGCTGGTTAACCATGAAAGCAACTTGTAGAAGAGAATACAATGGATGCTTGACCTGAGTACATGTTCTTGGATGATGTTGACTACCTTGTAGCGTAACCACCTATGTCATCTATGCACCATGTCATGATCATCTGGTACCCACTTGCATAAGCATTGCACCCTGGGCATCTCGCACTCCACTCATGAGCACACATGCATCATACAGGCTCGTAGGAGAACGAGGTGGGACCCGAGGAGCAGGAGGAGACCCAGGAGGAGGAACTTCTGGGAGGACCAGAGCCCGGACATGAGCTGCAGGAGTGCCCGGACCACAAGCCAAGCACGTTTGAGAAAGGCAAGCCCCAGAGCATTCTTAGTCTCCCTATTCTTGCTAACTTAATTGTTATACTATGCTTGTTCTACTATGTTGCATTTAAGTGATAGGAGTTGCTTGACACCGTTGATGCATATGTACTCCTTGATATCACCACTTGTTTATCTACCTTGTCCTATGAAGATAGGCACGGAGTCTATGCTTACCTTGCTTAGTCTGGTAGAAGTCATGTAATTTCCTATCACCTGTGAGATATAGGTGGACACCAGTTTGATTAGCTGTAAGTGCTATGGAGCAAGGTAACCAAGTGTGGAAAGGAATTTGAGACCGGGCAGGGTCTTATGGTGGGTTGACCGTAGTGCCCCTGCCTGTGTCGATTAAGGACCGATCGTTGACGGCCCTCTTGTCATGTTGAACGCATGCCCCACACTTAACTGGAAGGATAAGTCGTTCCAACCGCGAAGCCTAAACACTATTCGGGCCGGGAGTCGAGCCGCCATGCACTGTATTGGTGATGGTTGAGGAGAACGACGAGGACACGACGCGCAACCTTGGTATACCTTGGATACCTCAGTCGCCGGAACAGTCCTCGGGTTCTGGCGGTGCCTGCCGAACCCGCTATTTGGTCCTGGATAGTGTAATACGGTGATCAGTAGCTCACTTGATCAGTGAGTGTGGTTTGTGTGGGGAATAAACTCGCCAGCTGGTTAGAAATCGATTCGAATCGCCATCGCTCCTGGATAGTGAGCACTTGACATGAGCTTCGTCCTCGTAGTAAGGACTATGGAACACTTGGGTTATGATGATAAATGATTTATGAATGCTATGATGAGGTACTATCATATCACTACACTTGTTTGAAATAGCACATGTGCAAATCTAGATGATAGGTAATAATACTTAACCTGAGCCAATTAAAAGAATAAAGGTTATCAGACTATGTGTTTAGTGGAGTAATGCTTTCACGCAAAAAGTCTCAGCTATCCCACTATACAGCTTTCATGATCCTTGCAGAGTCTTTATATTGTTTTATGACGGGTAAGTCTAGCTGAGTAAATTCTCGTACTCAGGGTTCCATTCCCTTGTTGTTTTGCAGATGGGTAGATGTACTATGGTTATTGCATTCTCTGCTTGTACCCAGCAATGGGTGATGACTAGACCAAGGGCGATGGTCACTCTACCTTCTCTTTTGCTTTTGTGGGAATGACCGAACTATGGCACTATATCAGACTAAATGTGTGTGTGGTATTTTCGAACTATGGAGCTTCCGCTACTTGAGAACTTGGTTTGTAATAACTTTAATTAACTCCGATGTAATTGATGAATGATGCAAACTGGAGGTAATTGTGGATGGTAACCGCTGAACTTATTACGATCTTGGCTGTATGTACGATATGTGGTTTGAAATCCTTTGAGATTTCACAGACTACCGGGATTATATGGGCTTAAGCTCGATGGTTTGACTGTGCAAATGGTCACTATTAGGCTTAATCTCTTATAATTTGGGTGGTTCTGTTACAGCATGTAACACACGGCCCAGGGCTTAATAGGATTAATAAGAGACTCATACCAACAAGTTGCAACTTCTTTTCTGGTAGCCTATCTTGAAAGAACTCTAAAGTTAAGCGTGCTTGGCCTAGAGCAATTTAGGGATAGGTGACCGACCGGGAAGTAGTTCCCGGGTGCGCGCGAGTGTGGACAAAGTGTGCAGAAAAGACGAAGTGTTGGTCTGTGGGGACTGACTATGTCCTAGAAAACCTGCCAGATGTAAGCGGGCCTGGCCTCGTAGAGGCGGGACGTTACAGAATGGTATCAGAGCCGACTCTCGCGGTTTCACGGGCTCGTGTGTCGCAGTTGCGTACGCATGGTGTGTATGGCTGGTGTGGACCCAGAGTGGTCACACATCATGGCACATGCGCTGGCACTCGATGCATGGACGTGGCCAAGAGAGGATGTTCCTGGCTTGGGGTTGATCGACGAGGACGTCGGGGGTGAGGATGTAACACACGGGTCAGGGCTTAATAGGATTAATAAGAGACTCATACCAACAAGTTGCAACTTCTTTTCCGGGAGCCTATCTCGAAAGAACTCTAAAGTTAAGCGTGCTTGGCCTAGAGCAATTTAGGGATGGGTGACCGACCGGGGAGTAGTTCCCAGGTGCGCGCGAGTGAGGACAAAGTGTGCAGAAAAGACGAAGTGTTGGTCTGTGGGGACTGACTATGTCCTATAAAAGCTGCCAGATGTAAGCGGGCCCGGCCTCGTAGAGGCGGGATGTTACAGAATGGTATCTGAGCCGACTCTCGCGGTTTCACGGGCTCGTGTGTTGCAGTTGCGTAGGCATGGTGTGCATGGCTGGTGTGGACCCAGAGTGGTCACACAGCATGGCACATGCGCTGGCACTGGATGCACGGACGTGGCCAAGAGAAGATGTTCCTGGCTTGGGGTTGATCGACGAGGACGTCCATCTCTTAAGGGGGTGAGAATGTAACACACGGCTCAGGGCTTAATAGGATTAATAAGAGACTCAGACCAACAAGTTGCAACTTCTTTTCCGAGAGCCTATCTCGAAAGAACTCTAAAGTTAAGCATGCTTGGCCTAGAGCAATTTAGGGATGGATGACCGACCGGGAAGTAGTTCCCGGGTGCGCGCGAGTAAGGACAAAGTGTGCAGAAAAGACGAAGTGTTGGTCTGTGGGGACTGACTATGTCCTAGAAAAGCTGCTAGATGTAAGCAGGCCCGGCCTCGTGGAGGCGGGACGTTACAAGCACCGCCTCTTTCAGCTGTATAAATAGGGGGCCATACCCCCGTCTCAACACACACCAACACTTGAGCCATTCTCCATCTCCACTCTCTAGTTGTAGTTCTTTTATTTTCTTGTTAGTAGAAGAGTAAGGCAAAGCTGCCTTGGAGAGCTTGACTCCTTTGAAGAAGGCCACTTGGGGTATGAATAGAATCATGAGTGTCGAGGGTATCAGTAAGGGGTATCCTAACTGATGCACATAACGAGATTACCTTTACACAGATCGAAGCCCCCTACTCGATGTTCTAATCAGCTATACACACAGTCGTCGACGGCTGCAGCCTCGAAGACGGAAAAGACGTCGAGCGAACCGCACGAGGGTCGAGCGTCAACTACCGTCGAATACGGAAATGGGCTCGAGCGAATCAGGAGGCGTCGAGCGAGAGCACATCGCCCGCCGCCTGACGCGCGCACGAGAACCCGGGCATTTAATGCGCCTGTCGCTTTCCCACCTAACACGCTAGTCACGGGAAACGTGATGGGGAACAGGCACCCGTCCCGTCATTCTTTTTGCAGCCTTCCCCACCAAATGACCCAGAGCGTGTCAGGACGCGGGAAGCCGGGATGGAACGTCTAGTCGGGACCCCCTCGAGACGCCAAAAGTCAAAACTCTGGATAGCAAGGCGCCGTATGGCATCCGACCCTCGACTAGGCGTGCTCCCTTCCTGGGGAAGGGTTGGGCATCGACTGACGGCACTGCCGCTGCTCTGACGTTTCAGCCGCCATGACGTACAGGCGTGCGACGGATAAACAGGCCCGAGACGGCGTACGAAGCGGGATATGAGGGCACGCGTGATCATCATCAAGCTATTAGGACGGGATGGCTCGAGACCATGCCTGTACGGAGGCCTCGAGTAGGTCAGCGCGCCATGCCTCTATCGACCCCTAGTCTACCACCTACACATGTACCCTAGGCCTCCCCTTGGAACTATAAAAGGGGAGACCCGGAAGTGAACACGGAGATCAAAAAAACACAACACACACACGTAGAGAAGTCTCCATACTCCATCCCGGTTCATACACACTTGTATTCGCCCCTGTACAAGCACTTAGGTGCAAGATAATACAAACTTCCCTCCCCCGCTGGACGTAGGGCCTTCTCTTGCCCGAACCAGGATAAATCTTTGTGTCTTCTTGCATCACCATCTAGGAAAGGGAGCACGCATACAAATTTACTCGTTGGTGTGACCTCCCGTGGGGAAAACACCGACAGTTGGCGCGCCAGGTAGGGGTCCTGCGTGTTTTTCATCGATTTCCCACTCCTTTCCAGATGGCCACCCTTGCTTCGCCGATTCCACGCTCCACGGTGATTTGGTTTGGGAGTCTTGAGTTCATGTCGACTGGCTCCGGCTATGACATGATCTTGCTCTCGATCAAAGGACCGGGAGGAGCCCGAGTCACGCCAGGACGGTTGAGGGCCCCGAGACGCCCTCGACACCACGCCTCCCCGCCCAAGAAGAAGCGTGGACAGCATCATCGTCACCTCTCTGCCCCGTCACGACCGGCGGTTCGCGCGAGGCAGGAGGTAACACAGGAGCCGGCAGCGCCGCATGCCAAAACCAAGGACATGCCGGCCCGGCATTACACGACGACAAGAGGCGACGCGCCCCGTGTGCTCTCCCCCATTGCTGGGTTACTTCCACACAGGTTGTTCACTCCAAGAAGGGCGCCGCCATTCGGATTGGACAACGCCGCGGCATCGCTCACCAGGGCAATATGCCCAAACACCCAGACATACGTAGAGAGACCAATGGTCCTCCCACGTGACTCTAAAGCACAACAATCGACGTCCGAGCTGCCAGATTTCTGCCAGGTACGAGGCCTCCGACGCCTAGGCCCTGGGCGATACACGATCACCTCGCTCAGGCAACGGCTGCTGGAGGAGGGACGTGGATGTTTCTATGCGGCCGAGCCAGACTCTGACTCCGAGACGGATAGCTACGACCCTACTAGGGAATGCTATCACGTCGACGGGGCGGTAGAAACCACCGATGAGACACAGGATGCGGCTGCTGGCGGTTGAGCCCCTGCAGCAAGAGAAGACCCCAGGACGCCTGGAAGCGACGGACAGGTCGACCCACTTCCACAGGAAGACAGGGCCGCGCAGCTTGCGCAACTGCGAGAGCTCAAGACCAAGCTTGACGAGGATCGTGAGCGCCTCGTCCTGCTCGAGCAAATCCTTTAGCAAGACTAGCCTTACCCACTAGGCGGAAGTGTCCGTAGGCGAGCTCGAGAGGTACACCGGCAAATCGTCGGAGACGCAGAGCCAGAACAGCCCGTCAACCGCTTCCCTCGAGCAGGCCAGAATGTAGTGGCAGCAACAATGCTGCTACGCAACATGCCAGAACCATCAAACTCTCAGGCTCGACGCATTCGAGACGAGGTACAGACGCTGCTCCAGGTGGCGGCAGTTCAGCAAGCCGAAAGCTCGGCTTCGCGACGTCGAGGTGTTGTCACTGAAAAGCGTGACGAACTGGCCCAAAATGAAAAGGAGGTGTCGGTCCATCAGCAGCCACCCCCCGAGCAAAAAAGACCACGCTCGTCCTCCCCGTCGACAACCAACGTCGGCACGACGCACGACGCGACATTGAAGAGAATCGACGCCGTCGGCATGGAGACGCGGAAGAGCGTGGCTACAGTGCACATCGCGGTGGGAGGTACGACAGCGACGAGGACCGGATGGCCCCCGAGCCACCAGGCCCACGAGTGTTCAGCAGGGCGATCCGCAGCACGCCCCTGCCCAATCCATTCCGACCCCCGACCAGCATCGCAAAATACAACAGAGAAACCAAACCAGAGTTGTGGTTCGCCGATTTTAGGCTGGCCTGTCAGCTAGGAGGCGCTCGAGGAGATGATCGAGCCATCATCAGACAGCTACCGCTCTTCCTCTCCGACACCACCTGTCGGTGGCTCGAGGAACTTCCAGCCGACCAGATTCACGACTGGGTCGATTTGGTTAGGGTTTTTGAGGGTAATTTCAAAGGGACCTACATACGTCCTGGGAACTCATGGGACCTCAGCAAGTGCAAGCAGAAGTCAGGAGAAACTCTTCGAGAGTACGCTCGACGCTTCTCAAAACAGCGCACCGAGCTACCACATATACCCGACCATGATGTCATCCTGGCCTTTATCTCTGGTACCACCAGTCGAGACTTGGTGCGGGAGCTGGGCCGGAATCGCCCTCAGACCGTCAATGAGCTGATGGACGTAGTGGCAAATTATGCAGCAGGGGAGAATGCGGTCGGTGCCTTCTTTAACTGTGAAGGAAGGAAAGGCAAGCAGCCTACCGATGAAGATGGGACCCCCAGTCGAGGGCCCAAGAAGAACAAGAAGAAGCAGAAAGCGCGGCAGTTCCTGTGAGAAGACTTCGACGACAATCTTGTCACCGCCATGGAACGCAAGAGACCTCGAGGTCCTCTAGATGGAGGCATCTTCGATAAGATGCTAGAGGAGCCATGCCCTTACCATAAGGGAGGAGCCAATCACAAGCTCAAAGACTGTCGCATGCTGAAAAAGCATTTCGACAGTCTGGGATTCAAAAAGGACGCGTGCGACGACCCAAAGAAGGAGAAGGGTGGCGACAAGGAAGGCAACAAGGACGACGATGGTTTCCCTACCGTCCACGACTGCTACATGATCTATGGTGGGCCCTCGATGCAGTTGACTGCAAGGCAGCGCAAGAGGGAACGCCGTGAGGTCTTCGCAGCGAGAATGGCGGTGCCCCAGTACCTCAGCTGGTCGAGCACGCCCATCACCTTCGATCGAGAGGACCACCGTGACAAGGTGGTTGCCTCGGGCGTCCACCCGCTCGTCGTCGACCCCATCATCATCAACACCCAGCTCTCAAAGGTGTTGATGGATGGCGGCAGCAGCCTCAACATCATCTACCTCGAGACCCTCGACCTCCTTGGTATTGACAGGGGGCGGCTCCAACCAAGCGCCGGCGGCTTCCATGGCATCGTGCCAGGAAAGAAGGCTCTACCGGTGGGTCGAATCGACCTCCCGGTTTGCTTTGGCACGGCAGCCAACTTCAGAAAGGAGACCCTCACCTTTGAGGTGGTGGGATTCCGGGGCATGTACCACGCTATCATCGGGCGCCCGGGCTACGCCAAATTCATTGCTATACCCAACTACACCTACTTGAAGCTGAAGATGCCCGGCCCCAAAGGCGTCATCACCGTCAGCTCCTCTTTCGAGCACGCTTACGAGTGCGACGTCGAGTGCGTCGAGTATGGGGACGCGGTCGAAAATTCCACCGAGCTCGTCTCGAAGCTCGAAGCTCTGGCCGTTGAGGCTCTAGAGCCCAAGCGCCACGCGGGCAGCTTCGAGCCAGCAGAAGGAACCCAGAAGATCCCGCTCGACCCCAACAGCTCCGACGGCAAGGTGCCGACGATCAGCGCCGACCTCGACCCCAAATAGGAAGCTGTGCTCGTCGACTTTCTCCGTGCGAACGCCGATATGTTTGCATGGAGTCCATCGGACATGCCAGGCATACCGAGGGAAGTCACCGAGCACTCCTTGGAAATTCGAGCCGGTTCCAAGCCAGTGAAGCAACGGTTGCGCCGATTCGACGAGGAGAAGCGCAAGATCATTGGCGAGGAGGTCCACAAGCTTTTGACGGCCGGATTCATCAAGGAGGTTCACCATCCCGACTGGTTAGCAAACCCTGTACTAGTTAAGAAAAAGAATGGGAAAATGAGGATGTGTGTCGATTATACGAGTTTAAATAAAGCATGTCCGAAAGTTCCCTTTCCATTACCACGTATTGATCAAATTGTTGATTCTACTACGGGATGTGAAACCCTTTTTTTCCTTGATGCATATTCTGGTTACCATCAAATAAAAATGAAAGAGTCCGACCAGCTCGTGACCTCTTTCATCACACCTTTTGGGATGTATTGCTATGTAACCATGCCATTCGGGCTCCGAAACGCGGGAGCCACGTACCAGCGCTGCATGCTCCATGTGTTTGGCAAGCACATAGGGTCAACGGTCGAGGCCTATGTCGACGACATCGTCGTCAAGTCGAAGCAACAGGGAGACCTGATCCAGGACCTCGAGATCGCATTCAACTGCTTACGCGCCAACCAGATCAAACTCAACCCTGAGAAATGTGTTTTCGGCGTGCCTCGAGGTATGCTCCTGGGATACATCGTTTCCCAGCGCGGGATCGAGGCCAACCCCGAGAAAGTCGCGGCCATCACGAGAATGGGGCCGATTCGAGACATCAAGGGCGTGCAGAGAGTCACGGGATGTTTAGCGGCGCTGAGTCGATACATCTCGAGATTAGGAGAAAAGGCGTTGCCGCTGTATCGACTTCTGAAGAACGTCGAGCGTTTCTCTTGGACCCCCGAGGCCGAGGAAGCCCTCGAAAATCTGAAGAAAACACTGACCTCAGCACCAGTCCTGGTCCCACCTCAACCCGTGGAACCACTACTCCTTTACGTTGCCTCAATGACCCAGGTTGTCAGTGCAGCGGTGGTGGTCGAAAGGCAGGAGGAGGGGCATGCGTTGCCAGTCCAGAGGCCGGTCTATTTCGTCAGCGAGGTGCTCTCGGAGACCAAGGCACGTTACCCCCAAATCCAGAAGTTGATCTATGCTGTAATCCTCGCCCGACGCAAGCTGCAGCACTACTTCCTCGGCCACCCTATCACGGTGGTCTCGTCCTTCCCTCTGGGCGAGATAATCCAAAGTAAGGAGGCCACGGGAAGAATAGCCAAATGGTAAGTCGAGCTCATGAGTGAGACTCTCACTTATGCGCCTCGCAAGGCTATCAAATCGCAAGCCCTGGTGGATTTCGTCGCAGAATGGACAGACTCCCAGCTTCCCCCGACTCAGGTCCAGTCGGAGCTGTGGACGATGTATTTCGACGGGTCACTCATGAAGACAGTAGCCGGGGCCGGCCTGCTGTTCATCTCGCCCTTGGGCGTTCATATGAGGTACGTCATCAGGATTCACTTTGCTGCATCCAACAACGTCGCAGAGTATGAGGCCCTCGTCAACGGTCTCAAGATCGCCATCGAGCTAGGAGTCCGACGCCTTGACATACGAGGCAACTCCCAACTCGTCATCGACCAAGTGATGAAGACCTCAAGCTGCCACGACCCGAAAATGGAGGCATACTTCAAGGAAGTCCGTCGACTCGAGGACAAATTCCATGGCCTTGAGCTCGTCCATGTCGCCCGACGCTACAACGAGGCAGCCGACGAACTCGCCAAGATCGCGTCGACCCGAGGCACGGTACCACCTGACGCGTTCTCAAGAGATCTTTACGAGCCATCCGTCGACTTGGGCTCGGGGGTTGGCGTCGATGCCGCTCCTGCCCAGCAAACCGACACCGTCGACGCACTATTGATAGCAGCTGTGGTGATGGAGGTAGAACAGCGGCCCGGTCGACCGTTCGACTGGCGCACACCGTTCCTCGACTGCCTAATCCGCTACGAGCTGCCAGAAGATCGATCTGAGGCCCACCGTATCGCTCGACGGGCCAAGTCATATGTGATCTATGGCGAGGGCAATGAGCTATATCGACGAAGCCCGACGGGGGTCTTGTAGCGTAGCATCACCGTGGAAGAAGGCCGGAAACTCCTCGAGGACCTACACTCGGGGGCTTGCGGCCACCATGCTGCTCCACGGACCCTCGTAGGGAACGCCTTCCGACAAGGTTTCTACTGGCCAACGGCCGTAGCGGATGCCATCGAGCTCGTACGCTCATGCCATGGGTGCCAGTTCTACGCCAAACAGACGCATCTGCCCGCCCACGCTCTTCAGATGATCCCCATCACATGGCCTTTCGCAGTATGGGGGCTCGACTTAGTAGGGCCTCTGCAAAAGGCAAAAGGGGGATACACCCACTTGCTGGTGGCTATCGACAAGTTCTCCAAATGGATCGAGGCTCGACCCATCACCAACATCCGCTCCAAGCAGGCTGTCCTTTTCTTCACCGACATCATCCACCGGTTTGGGATCCCCAATGTAATCATCACCGACAACGGCACCCAGTTCACAGGCAATAAGTTCTTGGACTTCTGCGATGAGCATCACATCCGTGTGAATTGGTCTGCAGTGGCCCACCCTCGAACTAACGGCTAGGTCGAGCGTGCCAACGGCATGATTTTGCAAGGGCTCAAACCAAGGATCTACAACCGCTTAAAGAAATTCGGCAAGAAATGGGTCGAAGAGCTTTCCTCGATCCTATGGAGCTTGAGGACGACGCCAAGAAGGGCCACCAAATACACCCCATTCGTCATGGTCTATGGATCTGAGGCCGTGCTCCCAACGGACCTCGAGTATGGATACCCTCGACTCAAAGCGTACAACGAGCAATCAAATAAGGAGACTCAAGAGAATGCGGTCGACCAGCTTGAGGAGGCTCGAGACATGGCCCTCCTCAATTCTGCCAGATACCAGCAGAAACTTCGATGCTACCACGACAAACACGTGCGCAAGAGGGACTTAAACGTGGGCGACTTTGTCCTGCGACGGCGGCAAAGCAATCAAGGACGCCACAAGTTGACTCCACCTTGGGAGGGCCCGTACGTGGTGGCCGAGGTCTTGAAGCCAGGGACATACAAGTTAGCGGACGAAAAGGGGGCGATCTTCACCAACGCATGGAACATCGAACAGCTACGTCGATTCTACCCTTAGAACTTCGAAACTTTATGTTCCAGCGCACATTCTGTACCAAGGCCTTGCAAATGAATGCATGAATAAACGAAGTCTTTCCCTCAAGCAACTTCCTTTTGTACCAAGGCTTTACAAGTCAAAATCTCGACGTTAGAAGGGAGTACCGACTATGACCCATCATAGTCGGTACCCCCTCGGGGGCTATGTTGACGGTCCTTAATGCTCACAATTAACGATCAATTAATCATGGAAAAGGATCCAAATGCAACCAACACCTAGACTTAGGGTTTTATCTGACAGAATTCCACGAGTTTTGGTGTTTGTGTATTTCTGCAGGGGGTTATCAGGAAATATGGAAGAAAGGCCCACACGTCGGGTTTACATAGAGATATTAACGTGTCGCGCAATTTTCTATCATCTAGAAGACTCCAGAAGCCACGGGAACGAACGGGAGACGTAACGGAGCCAGGCACTGGGCGCCCGCCCTCCCTTACTGGGCGCCCGCCCTCCCCCCTGGACCAAACAGAGTCCAACTCGGGGACAATGCTCCACCGACCTAATACTTCAAGGAAAACCACACGATCAATGTCGGTTTGATCCGACGGCCCAGATTCACTTGAAGGGACTATAAAACCAGACCCCTGGCCCCTGGAGATCATACCTTTTCTACAGAATCAAAGCTAGGGTTTCAATTCTTCATCCAAGTAGAGAGGATCCCTCTAGTTCTTCTAGTTCTACCTCTAGTTCATCTAGATCTAGTTCTAGTTCATCTAGTTCTAGTTCTAGTTCCTCTAGTTCTAGTTCTAGTTAGTTCTAGTTGTAATCTAGAAAATAGGGAGAGAGAAGAGGAGAGCGGAGGAGGAGCCGGATCTGTCGGATCTTCCTCAACATTGTACTTTTGCAGCATCTGGTTCGTTCTTCATCGTTCTCCAGGTTCTTCAACTCATAACTCCTGAGTTCTCTAATTACTTTTATTTACATTCAAGTTATTTATTGGATTCCCGCTTGCATCAAGTGCTCTAGTCTTTGAAACATTAGAGTAGTAATTAATAGATTAGACGTGGTGTTTAGTCTTGCGATTACCTAGAATTGCACCCAGTCCTACGGATTGTTGTGGTAGCCCTAGGGTAGTGACAGCCCTAACGGTCGACGTATTCCACCACGTTCGGATCGGTGTTTGTAGGACCGTAGTCAGACCTTCCTAGCCCCCTTCTCATCTCTTTCCGTGGTTAGTGCTCTGATGTCCCGATATAGATAATCTTGAAGTAATTCTTGATTCTTAGATCAACTAGAGAACTCTCAGGAAACTTCCTCTCTTCCCACCAAAAATAATTATATAGTTATCCTTGGGCGATCTTGGATCTTAATTAGTACACTCACGTTCTCTGTGGAAAATCGATACTCTGGAATACTCCCGGGTGAAGGCTACATCGGTATCCGTGCGCTTGCGGATTTTTCTGTTTGCGTTTAAAATACCCAACAAGCTTTCTGGCGCCCATGCCGGGGAACGGTAGATGTGCTAGTTTCGAACCAAGTCGTCCATGTATCCTTTTTCTTTTCCTTTTTTTTACCACACTCACCTTATCACTTTCACCATACCACATGGATTTCACTCTAAGCATTAATGAGCATGGAATTTATTTCATAGCCACTTCATTTACTCCATGCTCATATGCAACATCTTCACAATCCATTGGTCTCTCCAACATCACCACATTCGAGATCTCCAACCCCCTCTTCCTTTCTATTCATAAAAACTTTAAAAGGGCGGTTGTCGATGCATATGTCTATATTAAATATTGCAGATCTCGTTGAGTTGATCTTGATATAGGTCAGCGTTGGAGGGGAAACCACTTCGCCGACATAAATTGATGGTTTCCCAAGGACAAGCTTAGTGTCCTAAAACAAGCACTGATCAGATCGTAACATAAGCTTTTAATTATTTGCAACACTACCTTGTGTATTGAGCATATAAGGATAATTGTAAAAAAAAATTCCTTCGGGTATTCTTGTCACTAACCTTTCTAGGATTGGAGCAAGAAGATCGGATGAATGACAAGCATAAGGTATATCCAACCAACCATCATACAACATTGAATTAAATTCATCCAAACTTGAATTTTGCAAAATTCAAGCTTGGGGGAGTACTTTACATAAAAACATCCTTTGCCATGTTGCTATGTTGGTTGTCCCTACCTTTGAGACATGCTCAATCTGTTAAATACTAATCACACTACTTCATTTCCACTTGAGTAGATCTCTATAAATGCTCTCATGCTACCTTTATTTGCTTTAGTATATGTCTAGGCTTGGAGTAGTTTCATTTATCTCTTAATTAAGCATGGTGCTTAGTTAGGAATGTTGATCTTACTTCCAAGGGATTTTAAATTAAGCATGGTGCTTAGGTTAAAATGCCCTCCTAAATCAAATTAGACATGGTGTCTAAGTTGATTTTTGAGCCAATAGTATGCTATAGTAGATATGGGATATTTTGTTGGACTAACCCCTGCAGGAAAACTTTCAATATCGACCTGGGAAGTCCTGAGATAAACTCACATTGGAGACAAAGAGAGACACGCATGAAGTTTAACAATTTACACAAGGAAGGCATAGCTCACAAGAGATGATCCATGGAGGGTGCCAAAAACACGATGCACAACCGCTAAGAGAGGAAAGCTTCCACAAGGTGATACTGTACCATCACTCTTCAAGTAAGGTAACATCTTAAAGTACTTGACTATCCCTTTTATAAGCTTCTCCTTGGTTCTGGCGTTCACATGAGTAAAAGAGACAAACATGTATGATTTACAACTCTAGATTAACCAACCCAATCGATTTAATATGTTTAGTCCTTCCACCTTTGTGATCCCACACTCCTAATCATATGAGCTAAAATGTTGCACACTCATATATATAAACATAAGTATAGATATAGATTATCTTTCCATTAGGTTGAGTGATCTGATCTGACAAATGTTTTAATTGCTACACTCATGATCTTATTATCCATCAACTGTGTCTTGCTCACTATGCTTAAGGATAGAGAAGAGCAAATACACTTTTGGTTCTGTTGGTGTTTTCCACCAACAGGGCCCATGCACTTGATCTCTGCCTTGTCTCTATGAGCAGGTACATTTCGAGCAAAATATGAAGGACTTTTATAACTCCCAGACTCCACCAAGTGAAGAACCTAGATCTACGAGCACAAACACACTGGAGATACTAGACACTCAGGCAATCACTACCCTGAGATGCTTGAGGACGTAACTACTAGAGTAACCCCATTGTGGAAGTAATTACTGACCTTCTGCCGGTCAAGAGAGGCGATCCAGGACGCCCCGTCATCCCGATCTCCATCGGCATGGTGGACTTCCCAGAAGCACTCTGTGACTTTGGCTCCAGCGTCAACATTATGCCTAGGGTACTCTATGAAAAATTCTTTACACATCCTTTATTAGAAACAGCCATGTGTTTGCAGTTTGCAGATCAGACACTAAGTTTCCCAAAGGGAATATGGAAAAACCTCCGCGTCCGAGTTGGTACCTTGTACGCCCCTGCAGACTTCGTGGTGATAGAGACTGGTACTGATGAGAGGGCACCCATCATCCTAGGGAAGCCATTCCTGAATACCTCAGGAGGTGTCATCTACGCTAGTGCTGCCAAGATCAGTTTCTACATCAAGGGGGAGGAATGAGACGTTTTCCTTCAAGAACAAGACTACACAAATCTCAGAGCAATCCCGACATGAACCAAGGAAGAGGACCAACAGGAGGAATAGGAACAAGAAAATATAGACCAAGTCAGCTAAGATGGTCACTGCAGTTCAAGGAGGTCAAGATCGTTGACTTAAGTCACCGTTCCTGACCAAGAAGGACGACCCTGGTGTTCCAAGCATCGAGTGCACAATCAACGAATATTCTTTTTAGAAGACACTCTACGACACCGGATGTGACGTCAACAAAATGGCCGCAGTCACTTATCAGCTCCTGCATGGAACCATGCCCCTACAACCAACATACATTCAGCTCTAGATGATTTTAAGGTTATTGACATGGGAGAAGACGAGTACAATCCACCCATCACCATTGGAAGACCGTTCCTCAGCACCGTTAAAGCAATCATCTACATTGGAACTGGAGAAGTCCACATGCATTTCCCCTCTAAGAAGGTACGCCGCTATTTTATTGACCCTAACTATATAGTTGAAGACTCTAAGCAGGTCAGGACAAGAAGAAGACGACACAACCGTAACCAGAGGAGGAAAATCATAAAGGACGGATGGGCAGAGTACGAAGGAGAAGTGCACCAAGGCAGGTGTGGAGAAAAAAAAGATAGTTATACATGAAGAGCAGGCTCCATCGGAACCACCGACTACGCCATCCAGCGAATTCCAGGATGATTGAGAAAACGGAGAATCCTGTTCGGAGGACTTAAAGACACCGAACGCCTTGCCAAGAGGTAAACTTGGTAGTTATCTTTTTCCTTTCAATTGTTTAAAATAGTTTGCTTAGTTAATCAGGTCCATATCATCTTGAAAGAAAATAAAAATGTTAAAAAATAGTAAGCCCCATGTGAGTATACTCATGGCATAAAACCCATAAGTACATTCACTGTGGTGGCATAAACTTGAAATAAACATATTCCTGTCCTATAAAAATAAAATTATGATCCTACTAAAGAGAGTAACATTTATTGAGGAAGCTCAACATGATAAAGGCTAGATACTTATGCTAACACTTAACTAGTTTCACAAAGCTTTGTTGTCTATTTGAGCTCCACAGAATTCAAGGATCAAAGAAGACTAGCAGACGGAGGACATCCTAATCGCGGTCAGGGTGCTGCCGACATTCAAATACACATCCACCACCTGCTAGCTACATCAGAAGAAATTGCGTCAAAATCCAGCTTGGGGGAGAGCACCCCCATTTATCCAGCTAAGTGTTTCTACTCACGTTTATACTTTACTCAAATAATAAAATGCATAATCATAAAACCCAAATAAAGATTTTGTGCTTATATATATATATATCTTTGCTTAGTTTGCTAAATAAATAAATAAATAAAGATCGTTATGAACCCTCATGATAAGCTCTCACATGGATATGATGAGTAGTTACTCTTCCATGATTAGTTCTCAAAATTAAAATCTCTCTCAAGTTTAGGCACGACTGTTATTAATTAAGATTTGCTCTAAACCTGAACTTGTGGGGAGAGTACTTGATCTAAAGTCTAAGTCGTTAACGGATATGATATGGGAAGGTTGAGCTGCTGTTTATCTGTTCCTTGAGATGCTAGAATTCTGGAGAATTTTATCTTTGAAAATCTTTAAATTGTGCATGATGAGTTCCTGTATGATGAGAGTTTAAATTCCTACCACAGCCATATATACATGCTTGCTAGACTTTGAGCCACACATTTACTTTTTACTGCTTATGAGCATTGAGTGTGGTCAAGCTGTAGACCCTTAGGAGCTTGTCATGTGGTTAAGTCAAGATTCACTTGCACGTTCACTCATACATGCTACTTCTACTCCGGAAGTACGCATCCACATATATCCACCCATTTTCATCTCCAGAACCACCCAAAAATATTCTACTCCTAATCCGGGAGAGAATAGCCAAAAATATTTCTGTTCTTCCCTATGAAATAAATGCTCAAGTTATCTTGTTACTACTGTTGATATTTGGTAACGCAATAAGGAAATGATCCGCAAGCGCACGGATATCGGTGAGCATTTCACCCGGGAGGTTTTCCAGAGTATCGTATTTATATTTTTACCACTGGGAGAAAGGGTGCATCTGACTAACCAAATCTATTGCTACTATCCCTTTAGGCACAAAGAATGTCTTTCGATGTGAGTGATAAATAGAGAAGACTGCAACCGTAGTCTCCTTCTAACCTTGGTAAGGATGATCTACTGTTCTAATGGGGAGGCTAACGGAATCTAGACACCACAAAGGATGTTCAACCCGCACCTATAAACCCTATCCTTCCTGCTAACGAGATGTGATCTACAAAGGTAGCTCGGAATTGTCACGTTCCTCACTACTACCACGGTCCAGCTAGTCAGGGAATATCTATGAGTACCCCAGCCTAAACACCACGTTTACGCCAGCAATGATTACTCTAAACTCTACGCGAAGAGATTAAAGTAAACTCATAAACCATAAGAACAATAAAACAAGAACTTACTAGAATTTAGAAGTCGAATTACTGAAGAATCCTAGGAGCAAGCTTCGGGTTAGGAGAACTTGATCCCGCAGGTACAAGCTTGGAGTAGACACCGACAGGCCGGGCTTCCTCCACTATATACCTCCACTCTATCTCTCTCAATCTAGTAGAAACTAGAAGATCTATTTCTACCTTACATTGATTGCTAAGCCTAAAAAGAAATATTAATTAGAGAAGAGGTTTTCCTTCGAGGGCACCCCTCAGTCTCTATGATAATTTCTTCATGTCTTCCAGGGGCCAGGGGAGCCTCGCTTATATAGGCCTCCCCTTCTATGCATTTTTGGGTCGATAGCCGAGGTGGTACTATGTTTTTCTTGATCCAATAGGTCGGTGGAATACCCCGAGCGAAGGAGTCCTGAATTGGCTCTAGCAGGGGGGCGGGCGCCCAGGCTTCCAGGGCGGGCGCCCTGGGCCTGGCCCAGCTTCGCCTCCGCTTCGGTCTCGTGGCTTCTGGAGTCTTCTAGATGATGTAGAATTGCGCGGTGCGTTGATATCTCTATGTAATCCCGACATATGGGCATTTCTTCCTTATTTCCTGATAACCCCCTGCAGAAATAGATAAACAACAAAACTCGTGGAATTCTGTCAGATCAAACCCTAATTCTAGGTGATGGTTGCATATTGGTCCTTTCTCTTGTTTATTTGATAATTAAAATTGATACTTAAGAACCGTCAACAAATACCCCCATACTTAGGCTTTTACTCGTCCTCGAGAAAAGGATGGTTAAGAAAAATATCTGGGGTAAACATTTAAAACATTCTCTTTACAATTGCAGGGTGTTAAAAAATTCCACTGTGTACCATAGTCAGGGAAGTATAAGAGTAGAGATCCTTTCTTCTCAATCCTGTCACTTGGAGTTTTTTTTTGTATATTTTTGAAAGAAAGTTAGCATACCTTTTGATCCTCATAGGTTCTCTCGGATCACTCATTATCTTTTATATATATATCTCACTGAGGCTGTTTTATTTTGCAAAAATTCTCAAGCATACTTACTTTGGATTTATTGTCTGATCAAAACGGGATCCGAGGAGGGAAATGTCATACTCTTAGATCAAAGACTTTGAAAATTAAAATCTTTGTCAACTCTTACTGGCATATTGCTTATTAGATGGACCATGGGCTATCATTTTTTTTCTCTCTTTTCTCTTTTTTTTTTAAGTGGATACCGAGGTACCTCTAATTCTACTGTCGGACACTTGTCCATTTTTTTCTGCGAGGTTGTCGAGCACTTGCTCCTTTTTATTTCCTCGAAATATCTTATATTTTTGCATAGACCATGCCTCTAATGCAATAATACTTCGGAAGAGTGAATCTTACTGAAATAGTGTCTTGATCTTGGGAGCATGATAAATCTCTCAACAAGGGTCTAACTCATTTTGAACAAACTCAATACAGAGCAGATAGCTTTTATAATCATATTTAATATTTCAGTTTTATCAGGCATATAAAACACTGAGGTTGGTAGCTAGGAATTTGAACATTTTGAAATAAATTCTCCAAGCAACAATGATATCAAGAATAAGAAACTCATACTCTACCATCACATATTCCTTCTTGACTTAAGTAACACAGGGTTTTTTTTAAAAAAAATGATTTTATACTAATTGCAAGTTTTCAGGAAATATCACAGATTGAGATTAATCATGATTAGAAATATTTTAATCTTTTTATTTTATCATGTCGGGAACAATATTCTGCATAATCTAAAATATATATATGTGTAGAGTAAAGTGTGCAGAGTGTGTACCTGAATCGTGGAGTGGTGTAGTCGGAGTGTGTTTAGCATGTCGAGGGATCTCCCCCATACTTGTTTTCTGCTTTCTTGCACAAAAATAAAGTAGAGACACACAAGACATAATAATAATACTCTTTATTGATCTTGAGGCATTTATTACACAAGGAAGAACAAAATTATTTTTGGCTATTCTCTCCCGGATTAGGAGTAGAATATTTTTGGGTGATTCTGAAGATGGAAATGTATGGATATATGTGGATGGTACTTCCGGAGTAGAAGTAGCATGTGTGAGTGAACGTGCAAGTGAATCTTGATTTAACCACATGACAAGCTCCTAAGGGTCTACACAGCTTGACCACACTCAATGCTCATAAGCAGTAAAAAGTAATTGTGTGGCTCGAAGTCTAGCAAGCATGTATATATGGCTGTGGTAGGAATTTAAACTCTCATCATACAGGAACTCGTCATGCAACATTTTAAAGATTTCCAAAGATAAAATTCTCCAGAATTCTAGCATCTCTAGAAACAGATAAACAGCAGCTCAACCTTCCCATATCAAGTTTTCATCCCACAAGTTTAGGTCTAGAGCAAGCTTTAAATTATAACAGTTATGTCTAAACGTGAGAGAGAACTTAAAATGTGCAAATTAGGCAGAGCAACTATTCATCATTTCCATGCTTGAGTTTTATTTAGATATAGATTAGCATAGCCACTTTATTTATTTATTAAACACACTAAGCAAAAGACATATATATATAAGCATAAAATCTTTATTTGGTTTTTCATAGTTATGTATATTTATATTCTAAAAGAATATAAGTATAGAGATAGATAGATAGAAATACTTATCGAGATAAATGGGGTGCTCTCCCCCAAGCTGAATTTTGACGTAATTTCTCTTGATGTAGCTAGCAGGTGGCAGAGGTGTATTTGAAAGTCAGCAGCATTGTGACAGCGATTAGAATATCCTCCGTCTGCCAGTCTTCTTGATTCTTAGATTCTGTGGAGCTCAAATAGACAACAAAGCTTGTGGAACTAATTAAGTGTTAGCATAAATATCTAGCCTTTATCATGTTGAGACTCCTTAATAATTATTACTCCCTGTTTTTATATTTTTATTTTATAAAGCAGAAAAATATTTTTGTTTTATTTTTATGCCACCACAGTGAATGTACTTATGGGTTTTATGCCACTCGTATCCTCACATGGGGCTTACTGTTTTTCACATTTTTACTTTCTGTTTAGAACTTAATTCACTAAGTGAACTACTTGAAATAATTGAAAGGGAAAGGATAACTACCAAGTTTACCTCTTGGCAAGGCGTTCGGTGTTTTTAAGTCCTCCGAACGGGACTCTCCTCCTTCTCAATTATCCTGAGGTTCGTTAGGTGGCGTAGTCGGTACTTCCGGTAGCGCCTCCTCTTCATGTATAGTTATCTTCCTTTTCCACACCTGACTTGGTGCTTAGGTCTCCTCTGGATAATTCTGTTTAAACTCAACGTCTTCTGACCTTACAACTTTTCCTTCGTAGTCTGCCCATCCGTCCTTGATGATTTGCCTCCTCTGGTTGCGGTTGCGTCGTCTTCTTCTTGTCCTGACCTGCTTAGAATCTTCAACTATATAGTTAGAATCATTAAAGTAATGGCGTACCTTCTCAGAGGGGAAATACACGTGGACTTCTCCGGTTCCAATGTAGATGATAACTTGGATAGTGTTGAGGAATGGTCTTCCAAGGATGATGGGTGGATCGTACTCGTCTTCTCCCATATCAATGTTCTGAAAATCATCTGGAGCTAAATATATATTGGTTGTAGGGGCATGGTTCCATGCAGGAGCTGATAAGTGACTGCGGCCATTATGTTGACGTTAGATCCGGTGTCGTAGAGTGTTTTCTAAAAAGAGTATCTATTGGTTGTGCACTCGATGATTGGAACACCAGGGTCGTCCTTCTTGATCAAGAAAGGTGACTTGAGTCGATGATCTTGACCTCCTTGAGCTGCAGTGACCATCTTAGCTGACTCGGTCCACATTTGCTTGTTCCTGTTCCTCCTGTTGGTCCTCTTCCTTGGTTCATGTCGGGATTGCTCTGAAGTTTATGTAGTCTTGTTCTTGAAGAAAAGTCTCCTTCTTCCCCTTGATGTAGAGACTGATCTTGGCATCATTAGCGTAGATGACAGCTCTGGTGTTTAGGAATGGCCTCCGTAAGATGATGGGTGCCCTCTCCTCAGTACCAGTCTCTACCACCACGAAGTTTGCTGGAGCGTACAAGGTACCAACATGGACATAGAGGTTCTTTAATATTTCCTTTGGGAAACTAAGTGTCTGATCTCCATTGTGTTTGTGCTCGTAGATCCTGGTTCTTCACTTAATGGAATCTGGGAGTTGTAAAACGCCTTCACGTTTCTCAAAATGTGTCCTGCTCATAGAGACAAGGCAGAGATCAAGTGCATGGGCTCTGTTGGTGGAAAACACCAACAGAACCAAAAGTGTATTTGTTCTTTTCTAACCTTAAGCATAGTGAGCAAGACAAAGTTGATGGATCATGAGTGTAGCATTTAAAACATTTGTTAGATCAGATGGCTCAACCTAATGGAAAGATAATCTATCTATTTTTTTTATCTTCCAAAGATTGAATGTGCAACATATTAGCTTATATGTTTAGGAGCGTGGGATTACGAAGGTAGTACTAAGAACAAAGATTAAGGGACTAAACATGTTGAATCAGTTAGGTTGGTTAATTTAGAGTTATAAATCATACATGTTTGTCTCTTTATTTATGTGAACGCCAGAACCAAGGAGAAACTTATAAAAGGATAGTCAAGTACCTTAAGATGTTACCTTTGAAGAGTGATGGTACAGTATCACCTTGTAGAAGCTTTCCTTTCTAGCGGTTGTGCATCGTGTTTGTGGCTCCCTCCATGGATCATCTCTTATGAGCTACATCTTTCTTGTGCAAATTGTTAAACTTCATGTGTCACTTTCTTCATCTCCAATGTGAGTTTATCTCAGGACTTCCCAAGTTGATATTGAAAGTTTTCCTGCAGGGGTTAGTCCCACAAAATATACAAATGTCTATACAAGCAATTTTTAGTTCGATAACCGAACTAGACTCCATGTCTAATCAGATTAAGGAAGGCTGTTTAACCTAAGCACCATGCTTAATTTAAAAGCCAATAGAAGTATGTGCAGTACTTCCAAACTAACACTTACTAGGATAAACAAAGGTAGCGTGATGGCATTTATAGAGATCTACTTAAGTGGAGATGAAGTAGTGTGATTAGTATTTAATAAATTGAGCATGTCTCAAAGGTAAGGACAACCAACATAGCAACATGGCAAAGGATGTTTTTATGTGAAGTACTCCCCTAAGCTTGAATTTTGCAAAATTCAAGATTGGATGAATTTAATTCAATGTTGCATGTTGATTGGTTGGGCATACCTTGCGCTTGTCATTCATCCGGTCTTCTTGCTCCAATCCTAGAAAGGTTAGTGACAAGAATACCCGAAGGAATATTTCTACAATTATCTTTATATGCTCAATACACAAGGTAATGTTGCAAGTAATTAGAAGTTCATGTTACAATCTGATAAGTGCTTGTTTTAGGACACTAAGCTTGTCCTTGGGAAACCATCAATTAACTCGACGAGATCTGCAATATTTATTATAAACATATGCATCGACAACCGCTCTTTTAAAGTTTTTATAAATAGAAAAGAAGAGAGGGTTGGAGATCTCAAATGTGGTGATAGCACATGAATTTTTAATGCCCTCTAGCCATTGATGTTGCTCTTCTCGATCCTCCTTATGCATGGGATGTCTAGAGAGATTCATAGGATTATCGGGAGGTTCAAGAGAAAGAGCATAGTAGAGATTATTAGGCTCAAGGATGGGTTGGATAGCCGAATCATGGGATTGGAAAATTTGGAAATCGGCTATTGAAACTTCCTCTCCTTGTATGAGAGATGATTCCTTCTCTATCTCTATGATTTTTCTATGAAGACTAGTACAAGAAGGATGTCCACGAATGAAGACATACCTTCCGTTACTAACTGATAAAGAAAGAAGGACTCTACCAAAGGTTATATGATCAAGACCAATGTGAAAATATCTAAGAAAAACATGGTCTTGCAAGGCTAGGTCTAAACCAGAATTTATAGAAAGATTAACAGATTCCCTAGGTGTAGCTAAAAGTGCATTATCTTCTTGATTAAAAGATAGGACCTCGGCTATAGAAAAGGGTTGGTTTTGACCTATTGCAATCAACTCCGGACACAGATCATAATTAGGGGCAGGACGTGTTGACTCCCATGGTCTATGGCTGGTCTCCGAAGGTGCAAGGAATTTAATAATAGTTATTGAATTTGAGTTATCCATAAAGATAAAAATAAAAAGATAAAAGAATAAAAGTATAAAAGTATAATACAAGATAATAGCAAGACTCAAAGTTATCTCAGCAAACCGTCTTTCTCCCCGGCAACGGCGCCAGAAATGCTTGTTGATATTTGGTAACGCAATAAGGAAATGATCCGCAAGCGCACGGATATCGGTGAGCATTTCACCCGGGAGGTTTTCCAGAGTATCGTATTTATATTTTTACCACTGGGAGAAAGGGTGCATCTGACTAACCAAATCTATTGCTACTATCCCTTTAGGCACAAAGAATGTCTTTCGATGTGAGTGATAAATAGAGAAGACTGCAACCGTAGTCTCCTTCTAACCTTGGTAAGGATGATCTACTGTTCTAATGGGGAGGCTAACGGAATCTAGACACCACAAAGGATGTTCAACCCGCACCTATAAACCCTATCCTTCCTGCTAACGAGATGTGATCTACAAAGGTAGCTCAGAATTGTCACGTTCCTCACTACTACCACGGTCCAGCTAGTCAGGGAATATCTATGAGTACCCCAGCCTAAACACCACATTTACGCCAGCAATGATTACTCTAAACTCTACGCGAAGAGATTAAAGTAAACTCATAAACCATAAGAACAATAAAACAAGAACTTACTAGAATTTAGAAGTCGAATTACTGAAGAATCCTAGGAGCAAGCTTCGGGTTAGGAGAACTTGATCCCGCAGGTACAAGCTTGGAGTAGACACCGACAGGCCGGGCTTCCTCCACTATATACCTCCACTCTATCTCTCTCAATCTAGTAGAAACTAGAAGATCTATTTCTACCTTACATTGATTGCTAAGCCTAAAAAGAAATATTAATTAGAGAAGAGGTTTTCCTTCGAGGGCACCCCTCAGTCTCTATGATAATTTCTTCATGTCTTCCAGGGGCCAGGGGAGCCTCGCTTATATAGGCCTCCCCTTCTATGCATTTTTGGGTCGATAGCCGAGGTGGTACTATGTTTTTCTTGATCCAATAGGTCGGTGGAATATCCCGAGCGAAGGAGTCCTGAATTGGCTCCAGCAGGGGGGCGGGCGCCCAGGCTTCCAGGGCGGGCGCCCTGGGCCTGGCCCAGCTTCGCCTCCGCTTCGGTCTCGTGGCTTCTGGAGTCTTCTAGATGATGTAGAATTGCGCGGTGCGTTGATATCTCTATGTAATCCCGACATGTGGGCCTTTCTTCCTTATTTCCTGATAACCCCCTGCAGAAATAGATAAACAACAAAACTCGTGGAATTCTGTCAGATCAAACCCTAATTCTAGGTGATGGTTGCATATTGGTCCTTTCTCTTGTTTATTTGATAATTAAAATTGATACTTAAGAACCGTCAACAAATACCACTTGCTATATTATCTCATGAGCTGAGTGCTCTAATAAAAAAAAGAGAGAAAAAAATACGAGGAAATAAAAAGGGGCAAGTGCCCGGAACCTCGAAAGAAAAGAAAAAAAGAAAAAAAGAAAATAAATGAGACGAGAGGTAAAAATGGACAAGTGTCCGACAGTAGAATTAGGGGTACAAGATACCCACCTGAGAGAAAAGAAAAAAAGAAAATATAGAGCATCCCATTCTCCTCAAAAAGTTTCAAAAGAGCAAGAAAGGTATGTATCCCCTCAAAAGAGCATGAGTAGAATTAGACTTTCACCATTGTTATCACCATCATCACCATACATCATTCATTCGCCACACATGCACATCTTGATTTGACTTATTGACTTGTTCTTCTGGATCCATGGTTTGACTATGCAATAAATGTCTTGTAAGTATGTATTAGCTGTCTCCCACCTATGAGCTCCAGATATCAAAAGCCTTATTAGAGTAGGGTGAGAGAGAAGGCAATGCCACTATGCCTTATACCACAAATACCACATACTTTGAGAGAAGGCATACACCATTAATGCCTTGGTAAGGATCCAGAAATACCACAAAAGAGAGACTAGAGAGAGTCATACAAGGAATCTCTGAGTTTTATTTGAAAATCTGCAAAAACTCCAGAGCTATAGCTGATCAAGAATAAGAGACATGGTGCTTGACTAGACCGTTCTATCTTTTAACTACTCAAGACAGAAGTGACGGTTACAAGTCCCATGGTGAAAGGTAAATGAGTAAGTTTTAAGTCTTAACAGTTTACTCTAACCAGAGATGAGATCTTGTTTAAATGCATGTGTATCTTTAAGTTATGCAACCACTGCAGAAACTCTTGAGTTCATCTTTGCTCAGGGACGAGCAAAGGTTAAGCTTGGGGGAGCTTGTTGACGGTCCTTAATGCTCACAATTAACCATCAATTAATCATGGAAAAGGATCCAAATGCAACCAACACCTAGACTTAGGGTTTTATCTAACAGAATTCCACGAGTTTTGGTGTTTGTGTATTTCTGCAAGGGGTTATCAGGAAATATGGAAGAAAGGCCCACACGTCAGGTTTACATAGAGATATTAACATGTTGCGCAATTTTCTATCATCTAGAAGACTCCAGAAGCCACGAGAACGAACGGGAGACGTAACGGAGCCGGGCACTGGGCGCCCGCCGTCCCTTACTGGGCGCCCGCCTTCCCCCCTGGACCAAACAGAGTCCAACTCGGGGACAATGCTCCACCGACCTAATACTTCAAGGAAAACCACACGATCAATGTCGGTTTGATCCGACGGCCCAGATTCACTTGAAGGGACTATAAAACCAGACCCCCTGGCCCCTGGAGATCATACCTCTTCTATAGAATCAAAGCTAGGGTTTCAATTCTTCATCCAAGTAGAGAGGATCCCTCTAGTTCTTCTAGTTCTACCTCTAGTTCATCTAGATCTAGTTCTAGTTCATCTAGTTCTAGTTCTAGTTCCTATAGTTCTAGTTCTAGTTAGTTCTAGTTGTAATCTAGAAAATAGGGAGAGAGAAGAGGAGAGCGGAGGAGGAGCCGGATCTGTCGGATCTTCCTCAACATTGTACTTTTGCAGCATCTGGTTCGTTCTTCATCGTTCTCCAGGTTCTTCAACTCATAACTCCTGAGTTCTCTAATTACTTTTATTTACATTTAAGTTATTTATTGGATTCCCGCTTGCATCAAGTGCTCTAGTCTTTGAAACATTAGAGTAGTAATTAATAGATTAGACGTGGTGTTTAGTCTTGCGATTACCTGGAATTGCACCCAATCCTACGGATTGTTGTGGTAGCCCTAGGGTAGTGACAGCCCTAACGGTCGACGTATTCCACCACGTTCGGATCGGTGTTTGTAGGACCGTAGTCAGACCTTCCTAGCCCCCTTCTCATCTCTTTCCGTGGTTAGTGCTCTGATGTCCCGATATAGATAATCTTGAAGTAATTCTTGATTCTTAGATCAACTAGAGAACTCTCAGGAAACTTCCTCTCTTCCCACCAAAAATAATTATATAGTTATCCTTGGGCGATCTTGGATCTTAATTAGTACACTCACGTTCTCTGTGGAAAATCGATACTCTGGAATACTCCCGGGTGAAGGCTACATCGGTATCCGTGCGCTTGCGGATTTTTCTGTTTGCGTTTAAAATACCCAACAGGCTACTAGGGGGGCGACCCCCCCCTCCAAGTGTCGAAAAAGCCAAGAAATTCTCTCTTCCCTACTTAGTAAACCTTGCACGTTCGAGTAGTTGAGGCGCCTCGAGCCCCTTAAGGGCCAAGGCACAATGAGCCTGAGAACTCCTATGCCCCCGGGCTATGGAAACTCTACTCACTTCCTCACTCTTGAAGTAATCGAGGCTGTTTTTAACAAAAGACCAAACAAGGAATACAAACGTAGGCGCAAAGGGAAATAAAAGAGCCTCGAGCGGAAAGACAGATAAACATTTAACAATCACCAAAAGACATCATATTACTTAAAGACAAGTTAATAGAGTACTATACAAGGGGCCCCCAGCACCCAAAGAAGGCTCGCAGGCCTTAGTCTGCATCGCGGTCCTCACCACCCTCGCCTGTGCCTGAGCTAATCTCAGGGGGAAGTACCTCGGGCTCAAATAGCTTAGCCAGCCTCTCCCCAGGAACCTCCGCGTCGTCGATCAAGGCGTGAAGCCTCTCCTCGTTCTCCGCGTCGGTCTTGGAGATGTCGGTAACAAAGCCATGAGACACTACCTCCATATCATAGGAAAAGCCCGAGCAGACAACCGCCATTGCCCGCTTCACCCCGATATCGAGAGCGTCACGCACCCGATCTCTCAGCGTCGCACCTAGGTAGCACAGGTGATCGACCAGCACGTCGCCTCGAGCCTCCTCCTTCGACTCGTCCGTAGGCTCGACTTCCCAAGAGGTCGAGAGATCGCTTATCACCGTCCGAAGTCGACGGTTCAAAGCAACCTCCCCCTCGAGCTGGGCCTGGACGTTGCGAGCCTCGACTTAGGCGGCCAAGAGTTCATCCTTAAGCCCTGTGAATGTCAATGCAAAAACTTTAGAATAAACCAAGCATGCCTTGAAAAGGAAACCCGGCAATAGAAACGTACCACGGACACTCTCCTCCAGGGCCGTGTTCTCACCGACTAATCTAGTGTTGGCCCTCTCAATCTCTTTGTTGGAGCGTGCCAGCTCAGTGTTGGCAACGCGGAGATCCTCGATCGCCTTGCCAGCCTGAGCAATGGCCCCACTCTTCTCCAACAACTCTCCCTTCAGAAGTTCGACGTCGTCAGAGAGCCTACGGGATCGAGCCCGCTCCGCCTCGAGGTCTTCGAGGGCCTTCTTCTTGGCTTCTTCCGCGGCGCTCCTGGCGATCTCGTCGTTCACGTGCTCCACCTTCATCCTCTGGAAGGATTCTCGAAGGGAGTCCAGGTCAGTCTTGAGGAGGCCCTTCTCCTTGTCCAAATCAGCAACGACGTTCCTATAAGACAGGGCCTCCTCCCGGGCTTTGGACGCAGCCTCCTCGACTGTCAGAGCCCGCTCCCCCAGCAGCACGGCCTCTTCCTCAGCCTTCTTTAAGGCCTCTCGAGCCTCGACCAGGGCAGCCTCCCTCACCTTCTTCTCCTCCTCGAGCGCTATGAGATCTTTATAAGCCTTAAGGAGTTTCTCTTGCGACTCGAGGAGCTGGTCCTTGAGGAGGGCGAGCTACTCCCAGCCACCCCTCATGGCATGAATGAAGCTCGATTTGATACGGGAGGTCTCTTTCATATCCTGCGAGCTGGTGGTCGAACAGTTAGAATACAAAACCAAAAGGCTCCATGAGGATTAAAGATCGAAAAACACTTACAAAGTAAGCCGGCCCGAGCCCGTTATTGATGACGTCCGACAGGAGCCCCACCACGTGCTTCATCCAAAGGCGGAGCTCCTCGACGTGTTCCCACTTCTCGGCCTCCTTCCGATCGTCGAGGAAGATGTTGTGCTCGGACGGATCGGTGGAAGCCCGGATACGAATCCGATCGGGGCACCAGTTCTCCATCTCCCGGTCAGCCCGCGCCTTGACGCCGCGGATAAGGTCCTCGACGGTCTCGAGGGAGCCCCCATGGCGCAAGTACAAGTCGACGAGGCATGGGAACCGCCCGTCGTCGTCCACCGCCTTCTAGGTGCCGTCTTTACTCCCCGACGTCCCGATCTCGTCCTCCTCAGGGGGAATACGGTCCTCCCACGCCCGACGCTCCTGAAGGAACCCTGGGGCGATTCCGTCCATGCCGTAGATCGTCCTCCTGATCTCAGACTCGGGGTCGACGGGGGTGCGCATCATGCAGGCAAGCGCCACCACACCGTCCGCCCACCCCGACTCTGCCGGGATCGCGGTGGGCGCCCCTGGAAGGAGCCACGCTGGGGTTGGAGGGCCAAAAACCGGCAAATCCTCTTCCTGCTCTCCGGGCTCTTGCGGCACCGGTGGTACTGGTTGGGGCGGACTTTGAGGTGGGGGCTCGAGCGGTCCTTCTTCTTGCCCCCCGTTGCTGCTGCTGCTGCCCCTCGAGCTCCTGCGACTCTTGTTGGCAGCCCTGCTCCTGCAGCTGCTGTTGCGTCTCCTGCTCCTGCAGCTGCCGTTGCGTCTCCTGCTCCTGTAGTTGACGCCTTGCCTCTTGCTCCTCCTCCTCCTTCTTCTTCCTCGGCTCCTCGAGGGAGCGAAGACCGGCAGGCCAAGGCGTCCGTCCCGCGACAAGAGAGGTCGAGGCCTCCTCGTCCATAGGACGGGCACCCGTCGACGTCTCGTCGCCACCAGACCCATCGCTGATGGTAATGGGATCCCCCTCGACCCCCGTTCGGGGAAGCTCAGGGGCTCCCTCTTGCCCTTGGGTCTGGGGCGCCTCGGCCTGTTTCAGCGACGACGGGGCCGGATCACCCGCCGGGGGATGAGGTGGGGCGCTCTCGATGCCGGTCGGTAGCTGAGGGTCGGAGGAGCCTGTGAAACAAAAAACAAAGGCTAGTCACTATGACGACCAACGTAAGAACAACACAAGTCCCATGAATAAGCTACAGACCTGGCTCCTTGGAGGCTGCTCCCACCTTGAGCCTCTTCGCCATCGAAGGCTGGGCTTGCTCAAGCGTCCGCTTCAACCTGAGAAGAGAGGGACGGACATAAAGAAGACCATTATACGAGAAAACGCGAAGAATCAGGAGAATGAAAATCACAATATCAAAAGAACTTACCCCACAGGAAGAACGGCTCGCCTGCCGGTGCCTCGACCGGTGGGCCTCGAACCGCCCTGCGTTAAGGCCCCGGGCCCCTCGAGAGCAGATGCAGGCCTTGGCCCGGTGACTCCCGCCTGGCGGGTGCCGGGACTGGCGCTCCGACGGCCAGTCTCTCCCTTCTCGGAGGCCGCGGCGCGGCCGCGGGTCAACGGCCCCGTCGCCTGGGGCTTAGCCTGGCCACCTGCCTTTGGCGTACGAGGGGGTCGGGGGTGCGGGGCGGCCTGACTGGTCGTGGGCACAGGATGGGTGTCAGTACGGGGGCGGTGAAATCCGCTTGGCCCCTCCTTCGGCGCTCCCGTCCGTGGGGCATCGACGTCGCCCCCAAGCGGACCCTCGAGGATCCGATCGAGGCGAGACGCCATCCCCTCGGAGTCCTCGCTATCGTCGCTGCTATCCCCGCCGTCATCGTAACTAGGGGATTCTTCTTCAGGCTCCCCCTCTGCCTGGATTTAGCTTGACGCGTATCTAGTGCTTGGCGGTCGAGGTTCCTCTTCGTTTCTCCTTTCTTCTTAGAGTCCTTGGCGGACTTCAGTTTCTCGGCAGACTGGCGCCGTTTGTCACGGTCGACCTCGTCCTCCTTTTCTGGAGGCCTCGAGGACCGGACATCAATCCGTCCCTGCCAGAACAAAGGTAGACTTAGAAAAAGGGAAGAAAGAGACCTAGAATCGAAGCTGTGCACGAGAAGAGAGCATACCAGATCGATCGAGCCCGCATCAGGCCTCATGGGGAAGCCGTTAACGTGCTCTGGCTTAAAGTCACCGGCAATTGCGGCCCTGACCCGGGCCGTGACTTCGTCGTTCGCTGGAGCCTCGTTGGACATCCGGCACGCCTCGAGGTCCCGAGATGAAACACCAGGGCCCATCTCGTCCATCCTCAACGGTCGAGACATCAATGGGAGAACTCTCCGGTGATGGATGGCCGAGAGGACGAGAGCGGCAGTCAAGCCCTCCAAGCGAAGCTTCTTCAGGGCGTCGAGGAGGGGGTCGAGCCGCGATTGATGAGCTTGGACGACGCCGTATGTCCAGTCCGCTGGACGCTCCGTGATCAGGCGACTGGAGTAAGTGGGCAGGAGGTTGTCGTCGTTCCGCAGGTAAAACCACTGGGAGTCCCAGCCAGCGTGGTTAGTCGACAACCCCACTGGGATGTACTCACGCGGCCTATCCGTCTTCCCCGTCTTCTGCACGAGATTGAGGCATCCCACCCGCACGGGCTTCCTCACGCCAGTGGTTCCGGTGGGGGCGTTGAAAAGCTCGCCCCTGTAGAGGTGGAGCCACAGCTCCCAGTGGGGCATCATCCCCAGGTAGCCCTCGCACACCGCGGTGAAGACCGCCGCGATGGTGATGGCGTTCGGGGAGAAGTGCTGGAGCTCCACCCCATAGTGGAGGCAGAGCGCCCGCATGAAGCGGCTCAGAGGAGCACCTAGGCCGTGGCAGTGGAATTTGGCAAACGACACCACATAGCCCTCGGGCGGCTGGGGCTCCCTGTGGTCCGCCGGCGGCGCGATCCACTCTGGCGACGATAGCGAGGTGCGGCGGCGCAGGAGTCCCTCTCTCTCAAGCTCTAGCAACCGGCGCTCCGTCATCGACGACGGGCGCCAGTCGTCGGCGGCGACGAGTCTCACAGGCATCTTGGCTGGAAGGACGGCGGATCCGCTACCGCTCGAGGGGGTGCGCGCGCGCGTGAGATGGCCTGGGAACTCAGGCAGCAAGAGAACAAAGGCAAGAGGGCAGAAGGCGGAAGGAAGAACGGCGGCGGCGCCATGGCGTATTTATAGGCAGCAGTCCGCCAACGGATAGATCCGATAAATGAGGTAACTCCCCCCATAAATGCGTCGTCTAACGGTCCCTTTCCTCCTCACAGGCGAGGCGCTCCGAATTCTACGCCAACACAGTGTCGTGACGGTACCCACCTAAAAAGGCGCGCCCAACAGGCAAAAAGGCGAACCGCCACGGCCTCTTCCTTCCCTTGTAAGCCAAGGAGCATACCCGTGAAAGCCTTGAGATGTCGCAGGCTGACCCGCCGAAAGGGTTCGACAGCCGATCTCAAGCACCAGAGTCAGGGATCCCCAGCGAGTGGTCGAAAATCGAGGCCCGCCTCGAAGACTTGCTGGGGATGTCCAAGGTAGGGTCGAGACAGTCGAGAGGAATCCCCCCGACGGGAGGCATCGAGCAGCTGGACTCTATCGAACGAGACCAGTATCGCCGACCACGTCGACCCCGCTTTATGAGAATGCCTCTGGGCTGCAACTGACCCCCTCGAAAGGGGCACAGGTTCTCACTTGGACTACCCGCTAGGAACTCAATTTAGGGTGGATGGCGCTCGCTCTATCGAGAGTACGTCGAAACCTCCGCACAAAGCAAGCCGATCAGAACCTTCCACCACTGGTGTCGACAGTGTTTCTGCAAATTAGGCAACATAACCCTCGAAGGAGTCAAAAACTCCTCCAAGGGCTCGGGGGCTACCCCCGCGGGGTCGCTCGCGTGTCCCCACAGAAATTCGACCTAAGAATACAGCCTCCACTCGAGCGCCAGCGCTCAAATGGAGACTCGGGGGCTACTATCGAGGGTATCAGTAAAGGGTATCCTAACTGATGCACATAACGAGATTACCTTTACACAGATCAAAGCCCCCTACTCGATGTTCTAATCAGCTATACACACAGTCGTCGACGGCTGCAGCCTCGAAGACAGAAAAGACGTCGAGCGAACCGCTCGGGGGTCGAGCGTCAACTACCGTCGAATACGGAAATGGGCTCGAGCGAATCAGGAAGCGTCGAGCCAGAGGACATCGCCCGCCGCCTGACGCGCGCACGAGAACCCAGGCATTTAATGCGCCTGTCGCTTTCCCACCTAACACGCTAGTCACGGGAAACGTGACGGGGAACAGGCACCCGTCCCGTCATTCTTTTTGCAGCCTTCGCCACCAAATGACCCAGAGCGTGTCAGGACGCGGGAAGCCAGGATGGAACGTCTAGTCGGGACCCCCTCGAGACGCCAAAAGTCAAAACTCTGGATAGCAAGGCGCCGCATGGCATCCGACCCTCGACTACGCGTGCTCCCTTCCTGGGGAAGGGTTGGGCGTCGACTGACGGCACTGTCGCTGCTCTGACGTTTCAGCCGCCTTGACGTACAGGCGTGCGACGGATAAACAGGCCCGAGACGGTGTACGAAGCGGGATATGAGGGCACGCGTGATCATCATCAAGCTATCAGGATGGGACGGCTCGAGACCACGCCTGTACGGAGGCCTCGAGTAGGTCAGCGCGCCATGCCTCTATCGACCCCTAGTCTGCCACCTACACATGTACCCTAGGCCTCCCCTTGGAACTATAAAAGGGGAGACCCGAAAGTGAACACGGAGATCAAAAAAACACAACACACACACGTAGAGAAGTCTCCATACTCCATCCCAGTTCATACACACTTGTATTTGCCCCTGTACAAGCACTTAGGTGCAAGATAGTACAAACTTCCCTCCCCCACTGGACGTAGGGCCTTCTCTTGCCCGAACCAGGATAAATCTTTGTGTCTTCTTGCATCACCATCTGGGAAAGGGAGCACGCATACAAATTTACTCGTTGGTGTGACCCCCCGTGGGGAAAACACCGACAATGAGTTCTTCCAAGTTCATTCTCTCATTATTTAATTATAGTCATGATTATGAACTAGAGTATAGTTGTGATATTATGCTATTGATATATAAACTAGAGTATAGTCTATGTGTCAATAGAGTGTCATCATTAACATTATGCCTAATAAATACATTTCACTTAATTAAAGCTAGAGTTAGGTTGGATGTGGTGGTTCATCGCACCGCAAAGGTGTGCCTAATTAATAACTTGTCGATCCATAGGGTCGGAGTCCTGAGGTGAGTTGGGTAGACTCTGCATACGTAGGCGAGGTGCCTCGGTATGGAGAGGTAGGTGTCTGCATGGCCCTTGCTTCAGTGAGGTGGTGACAGCCTTGTCCGTCCTTGGCATTCCCCATGTTAGTTTGGGATATAGGAGTCTAAATTGGCATGACGGTTGCTGGCAGACCAGTATGGCATGTTCTCCTAATCTATATCACACTTAGCACTAATCCTAATTATGTGAATTGTATGAATATTAACTAACTGTAACATGACTATACTTGATTAACGCTTGCTCGTCTAGAAATCTTATTTTATTAGTTTCTCTTTTATTTATCATTTAAGATGAGCTCGTTTGTGTGTCCACTATCTCTACTATCAATCCTTACCCCTGTATGAACAGCTGGTTAATTTGCATAGTACTACTATTTATGATCATATTAGAATTTTAATCAAATGCCTTCCTTTGGGTAAATACAAATAACGATACCTGAATACTCACCAGGTGAAATGATACAAATGATAGCTTCGTGCGCTTGCGGATTAATATCTAAAAGAGATCAAGGAACTATCAAGGTCAATACTACTGACACTACTATATTTTAGTGATGTCTCTAAGTAAGATCGACACCCGACATTTCTGGCGCAATGGCTGGGGATAGGCTCTCTGCCTACTCCTAGTGACTACGTTAAGAAATGCCAACACTCTTCATGGTCTTCTTTCCCTCTTTCTTTCTGCATCGGTGGTCTTGTCATTCTTGAGGGTGGTGTTACTTACTGTCGAGAGTGATATGTCACTGCTGCTGCTAGCATCTTCGACAAGAACACCACCATCTTTTGGCTCACTGTTGGGCATTCTTAACGACATTACCAAAAGTAGACTTAGTTTTCTATTTCTGATAATGGCGCCAAAAATACCCAACCTATCCCTCATGCCACTTAAGCCAAGTTGTCATCCCTAGCATGACATGAGAGACGCGGTATTCAAATATGCAATTGCTCTTCTAAATAAATAATAAAAGTGATTTGCAAGCGCACAGATTAATACTGATATAGCATTTTAACCGGGAAGTATTCCAGGTATCGTTATTTATATTTTTACCACTGGGAAGGGATTACTAACACCAATGTTGATAATGGAATGAAATAAGGAACTGAGTATCATTGCATGTGTAATAGAGAGCATTCATCTATCTCTTACATACAGGGATTAGTGTCACATAAAATGTAGATAAAATATGAATGGTGACAAAGATAACTAATCTGATTAGCATAACTAGCCACATATGATAATGATAAGCACCTCAACAGATATTCTAGCAAGTCATTAGCATAGATTTAGGATGAACTACAAGAATATTTCCTAAGTTATTCTTAACTATAAAGTCTAGCATATCATAATTAGTGCAATTATACTTGGCAATCATTGCGAGACAGGACTACGCCCATGCATAATGATATTATCAAGGAAGATGAGAAACATAGCAATCACTCACCTGTAATAATGTTGCTCTGCCTGCGCTATACATGGGAGGGGGACTATATAAGAATCAACGGAGCTGTCACCACCACGAACTACCGCACGATCCGCCATATAGGGTACAATCGCAGATAAATACGGTATAGGCACCACGCCTACACAATACTTATAATTTACCCATGGACCTGATGGATAAATGCTATACGATCCTAAACATGTATATAATTCCAATCTAACTAAGCCAAGTATATAACCATGATAAACTAAGAACGATATAATTGCAAATATAAAACAAGTAGAGCAGAGTCATAATCAATATATTGAAATAGAGCAAAGTCATATTCATAATATTGAAGAATAATGATGAACAAATCAAGAACAGTAGAGGAATTACCAAGAATCCTCTTGACAGATCTGGAAACCAATCGAAGATTGACTCCTAGTTCTAATCCTATGTAGCTATGCTAAACTAGAGATCTAGTTGATGTGGTGGCTCTAGGGCTTGATCAGAGACTCTCCTCCTTAGATGAATGAATGAATTAGGGTTTGAGAAGGAGAATGAGAATGCCTCCTCCAGGGGCTAGGGGGCCTGCTTATATAGCCCTTCCAAATGAACGTGGGCCATTGGATCAAACCAACCTTAATCACATTGTTTTCCTTAATCCCTTAGGTCGGTGGAGCATAATCCGCGAGGCGGGGCTTGATTGGCCCTAGGGGGGAGGGCGGGCGCCCTGCCCCCAGGCCCGCTCGGCCTCCCGTTCGTTCCCGTCGCTTCTGGAGTCTTCTAGATGATAGAAAATTGCCGCACACGTTAATATCTCTATGTAAACCTGACATGTGGGTCTTTCCTCCATATTTCTTGATAACCCCCTACAGAAATAGACAAACACTAAAACTCGTGGACTTCTGTCAGATAAAACCCTAAGTTTGGGTGTTGGTTGCATTTGGATCCTTTTATTTATTTATTTGATGATTAAATTTGATACTTAAGGACCATCAACAAACTCCCCCAAGCTTACCTCTTGCTCGTCCCTAAGCAAGGATAGACTCAGTGATGGATCAGAAGTTGTTGTAATGCCTTTGAATGTTGACGGTACACATGCTTTCAAATCAGGTCTCATCTCTGAGTTTGAGTAAGATGTTAAGACTTTAAAACTTACTCATTTTACCTTTCACCATGGGGCTTGCAACCATCACTTGTGTCTTGAGCAGTTAAAAGATAGAACGGTCTAGTCAAGCGCCATGTCTCTTATCCTTGATCAGCTATAGCTCTGTAGTTTTTGCCGGTTTTCAAATAAAACTCAGAGATTCCTTGCTCAACTCTCTCAGATCTCCCTTTTGTGGTATTTTTGGATCCTCACCAAGGCAGTGATGATATATGCCTTCTCTCAAAGTATGTAGGATTTGTGGTATGAGGCATAGTGATATTGCCTTCTCTCTCATCCTACTCTAATGAGGCTTCGATATCTAGAGCTCATAGGTGGGAGATAAAGTATACATACTTACAAGACATTTATTGCATAATCAAACTGTGGATCTAGAGAAACAAGTCAATAAGTCAAATCAAGATGTGCATGTGTAGCGAATGAATGGTGTATGGTGATGATGGTGATAATGGTGAAAACAATGGTGAAAGTCTAATTCTACTTTTGCTCTTTTGAGGGGATACATACCTTCCTTGCAGTTTGAAGCTTTTTGAGGAGAATGAGATGCTCTATATTTTCTTTTTCTTTTCTCTCAGGTGGGTATCTTGTACCCCTAATTCTACTGTCTGATACTTGTCTAATTTTACCTCTCGTCTCACTTTTTCTTTTCTTCGAGGTTCCGGGAACTTGACCCTTATTTCCTCATATTTTACCTTTTTCTTCTCTTTTTTAGAGCACTCACCCTCCTGGAATAATGTAGCAAGTGGTAGTAACCAAAATATCTTGAGCTTTTATTTCACGAGGAATAACAGGGATAGGATAATGTTTTTGGCTATTCTCTCCTGGATAGGAGTAGAATAATTTTGGGTGAATCTGGAGATGGAAATGAGTGGATGTATGTGGATGCATACTTCCGGAGTAGAAGCAGCATGTATGAGTGAACGTGCAAATGAATCTTGATTTTAACCGCATGACAAGCTCCTTAGGGTCTACACAGCTTGACCACACTCAATGCTCAAAGGTAGTAAAAAGTAAATGTACGGTTTCTAGTTTAATAAGCATGTATATATGGCTGTGGTAGGAATTTAAACTCTCATCATACAGGAACTCATCATGCAACATTTTAAAAGATTTTCAAAGATAAAATTCTCCAGAGTTCTAGCATCTCTAGGAATAGAGAAACAACAGCTCAACCTTCCCATATCATATCCATTAACGACTTAGACTTTAGATCAAGTTCTCTTCCCACAAGTTCAGGTTTAGAGCAGGTTTTAAATTGTAACGGTTATGTCTAAACTTGAGAGAGAGCTCAAATTTGAAAATAAGGCAGAGCAACTATTCATCATATCCATGCTAGAGTTTATTATTAAGATTCAGTTTAGCATAGCCACTTGAAAGGTCCAAATGGCTAGAGGGGGGTGAATAGCCTATTTAAAAATTCTACAAACTTCACTAAGCAAGTGAGTTAGTAAAACAAATGGCGAGGCAATTCTAGCACTAGCTTAACTAAGCTATGCAAGCCACCTATACAAACTAGTACAAGGCTAAACACTAAAGCACAACAACAAGAGAAGGCTAGTTACACTCCTAAACAAGAAGACTAAACTAAACAAGCTAAACAACTAGCAAGGTATACAAGTAAGTAAAGGAGTGGAGAGTGATTGTTATACCAACGTTGTAGAGTAGAGATATATCCATCCAATCACTCACAATCACAAGAGAATCCTCGGCAAGAGATGACACAAGATTTTTACCGAGGTTCACTTGCTTCCCGGCAAGCTAGTCCTCGTTGTGGCGATACACCCACTTGATGGATCACGAGCTAATTGGCAATCCAAAGCCAAACCCTCAGCGGGTGCCACACATCCACTCACAAGATGGGGATCCTCCAAGCCACGAGCAATCCACTAGAGTAACCAATTTGCGATCTCCCACGGGGAAGGCTCAAGAACCCCTCACAAATCACTTGGTGAAGCTCAAAACAATCTCCAATCACGAGCTCAACACCACCGCTGCTCCAAGCCGTCTAGGGTGTCGGGAAACACCCAAGAGTAACAAGAAATCCGCAGCAAACTCAAGAATCAAGTGCCACTAAATGCAACTCTCAAAGCAATGCACTTGAATCTCACTCAATCTCACTAGGATTAGCAATCAAGCAAGGAGATGAGTGTAGGGAGTGTTCTGTAGCTCAATGTATGCCTCAAGTATTCAAATGTGCAAGAGAGAACCTCCCAAAGCCGGCCACCAACTATTTATAAGCCCCCTCAAAGAAACTAGTCGTTGGCTGTTTTCACTGGGCGGAAAACGGGGACACCAGACGCTAACAAGTGATCACCAGACACTCGACCTCCAGCGTCCGGTGCTCAGGGGTTGGCCACGTGTCCTTCTTGGATCTCGCGTGTCAGATCCTAACGGTCACCTTCGGATCACCGGACGCTCTGCAGGTCCACACCGGACGCGTCCGGTGCACACAGGACTCATGCACAGAGAGGTCTGCAAACGTGTAGGGTCACCGGACGTGAGTCACCGGACACACCTTTGAGCGTCCAGTGCTCACCGGACCTAAACACCGAGAGGGTTGCAAAACGCCCTCACACCGGACGCTAACCACCGGACGCTCTTAGAGTACGTCCGGTGCTCAACCCTAGCAGGGTCAAGCACACCGGACTCTGAGGCTAGCGTCCGGTGCCTCCGCACTCAGCGTCCAGTGAGTGTTTCTCAGCGAAAAACACTCCCATGACTTCTCCAAATTTCCCACCGGCGCAATAGAAAATATACACTTATTTTTCTCAAAGGCTCGCAAGCTCGGTGGGAGGGAGAGAGGAGCCCAAACCCCTCTCAACCCTAGGAACTCCACCTCCTTTGCAAATGTGCTAACACCAACAAGTGTCCACCACCAAAGTGCATGTGTGTTAGCTTTTCACAAACATTTTCCCAAAGGAGTTAATTAGCACTTTACTAGATCCTAATGCATATGCTCAAGATGTAAACCTAGTAGCACTTGATTCGAGAGATGACCGTGATTTCCCCTCTTGATAGTCGGCTATCTATCCTAAACCCAGTCAATCACTTCTCTACTCATCTTAGACCAGCAAAAGTAAAACCCTATGTTTATACCTTTGCCTTGATAACTTTGCTCCTCGTCTATCACCATGATCTTCACTTCATGCTTCATCCCTTTGTGATCATGTGGCCACCTTTCCATGCCACCATGCACCTTCATCATATGTGTTGCTATGCCTAACTCAAATCACTTAGACACAAGGCATTAGCAACTTGGTGTCATTAATTACCAAAACCAAACTTGGGCTTTCACCACTTTATTTATTTATTTAGCAAACTAAGCAAAATTATATATATATATATAAGCACAAAATCTTTATTTGGATTTTCATGATTATGTATCTTTTTATTATTTTAGCAAAGTATAAGTATAAACATAGATAGAAACACTTAGCTGGATAAATGGGGGTGCTCTCCCCCAAGCTGGATTTTGACGTAATTTCTTTTGATGCAGCTAGCAGGTGGCAGAGGTGTATTTGAATGTCGGTAGCGCCCTAACAGCGATTAGGATGTCCTCCGTCTGCTAGTCTTCTTAGCTCAAATAGACAACAAAGCTTTGTGGAACTGGTTAAGTGTTAGTATAAATTTCTAGCCTTTATCATGTTGAGCTTCCTCAATAGGAGTTACTCTCTTTGGTAGGATCATAAACTTATTTTTTTATATTTTCATTTTTATGGAACAAAAAAATATTTTTATTTTTATGCCACCACAGTGAATGTACTTATGGGTTTTATGCCACGAGCATACTCACATGGGGCTTACTTATTTTTAACATTTTTATTTTCTTTTCAAGATAGTATGAACCTGATTAACTAAACAAGCTATTTAAGGAAAATAAATAATTGAAGGGAAAAAGGGATAACTACCAAGTTTACCTCTTGGCACGGTGTTCGGTGTTTTTAAGTCCTCTGAACGGGACTCTTTGTATTCTCAGTCGTCCTGGGATTCGCTGGATGGCGTAGACGGTGGTTCCGGCGGTGCCTCTTCTTCTAGTTCAACTCTCTTCTCTATCCACACCTGATTTGGTGTTATGGTCTCCTCAGGACAATCCTATTCAAGATGTGTATCTTCAAACCTTATTACCTCTCCATCGTAGTCTGCTCATCCGTCCTTAATGATTTGTCTCCTCTGGTTGTGGTTGTGTCGCCTTCTTCTCATCCTGATCTGCTTAGAATCTTCAACTATATAGTTAGAGTCATTAAAGTAGCGGCGTACCTTCTCAGAGGGGAAGTGCATGTGGACTTCTCCGGTCCCAATGTAGATGATAGCTTTGACAGTGCTGAGGAATGGTCTTCCAAGGATAATGGGCAGATTGTACTTGTCTTCTCCCATGTCAATGACCTGAAAATCTGTATGGACAAAATGTTCATCTATTTTGACAGGGACATCAGTTACTATACCTTCGACCTTTCGGAATGTCTGGTCTGCCATCTAAAGCTAAATGTATGTTGGTTGTAGGGGCATGGTTCCATACATGAGCTCATAAGTGACTGCGGCCATTATGTTGACGCCAGATACGGTGTCGCAGAGTGTCTTCTGAAATGAGTATCCATTGATTGTGCACTCGATGCTTGGAACACCAGGGTCGTCCTTCTTGATTAGGAAAGGCGACTTGAGTCGACGATCTTGACCTCTATGAATTGCAGTGACCATCTTAGTTGATTCAGTCCATACTTGCTTCTTGTTCTTGTTCCTCCTATTGGTCCTCTTTCTTGGTTCATATTGGGGTTGCTCTGGGATTTGTGCAGTCTTGTTCTTGAAGGAAAACGTCTCCTTCCTCCCCTTGATGTTGAAGTTGATCTTCGCAGCACTGGCGTAGATGACAGCTCCCAAAGTGTTCAGAAATGGCCTCCCCAGGATGATGGGTGACCTCTCATCGGCACCGGTCTCTATCACCACGAAGTCTGCTGGGACGTACGAGGTACCAACTCAGACATAGATATTCTTCAGTATTCCTTTTGTGAAGCTTAGTGTCCGATCTGCAAGCTGCAAACATATGGTTGTCTCCAATAAAGGACGTGTAAAGAATTTTTCATAGAGTACCCTAGGCATAATATTGACACTGGAGCCATAGTCGCAGAGTGCTTCTAGGAAGTCCACCATGCCGATGGAGATCGGGATGACGGGGCGTCCTGGATCGCCTCTCTTGACTGGCAGAAGGTCATTATGTACTTCTCCAACGGGGTTACTCCAGTAGTTACCTGCATCAAACATGTCTACAAGATTTGCAGATTCTAATCCTTCCGGTTGTGATGGTATACCAGGGTTAGTAGCAGGAACAACAGCAGCTATTTGATTCAACTGAGATTCAATCATTTTGTTGAAGCTAATCTAGTTCTTGATGAGAGTAGAAAAATTATCCATTCTATTATTTATATTTTCTAGCATTTTATCATTAGATGCCAATTTCTTAGACAAGTTATCCATTAGCTTTCCTTGATTAGACACTAACTCTCTCAGGGGTGGAAAATTATTATTATTATTGTAAGAATTGTTACCTTCGTAATTACCTAAGTAGTTACCTGAGTAGTTAGGCCTCTATTGATTCCAACCTTGATTTTGTTGAGGACGGTAGTAGTAGTAGTTGTTGTTGTTGTTGATGTAGTTCACGTCCTCAAGCATCTCAGGGTAGTGATTGCCTGAGTGTCTAGTATCTCCACACTCCTCACAAGTCATGTGAGAGTCGTAGACGTGCATGACTTCTCTTTTGTCTTCACCTTTGTCATCGAGCTTCTTCATGAGTAGGTCTAGCTTTGCAGACAGCATGTCTACCTCCTTGAGCTGGTGCATACCTCCACTTTTCTTGTGTGTCTGGGTCCTCTCTTCATTCTAACCTTGGTTGGACGCCATCTTCTCCACAAGGGTTGTGGCTTGTGGTATGGTGAGTGATAGAAATGCTCCTCCGGCTGCAGCATCCATGGTTTCACGAGTGTTGTTGTCGAGCCCATGATAAAATGTCTACATCAGTAACCAGCTCTCCATTCCATGATGGGGACATTCTAGGATGTAGTCTTGGAAGCGCTCTCATGCCTCTATAATGGATTCATCATGTGGTTGCTGAAAACTTGTAATCTTCCCACGGAGAGCATTGGTCTTTCCCATGGGAAAGAACTTGACCAGAAAGTTCGTGGAGCAGAGTGCCCACGTAGTATTCTTATCCTTTGTTGCGTATAACCACTGCTTCGCTCTCCCCAACAGTGAGAATGGGAAGAGGTGAAGTAGTATGGCGTCTCTAGGAACTTCTAAAATAGTAAATGTGCTGCAAATCTCCAAGAAGTGTTGGAGATGAGCACTAGTGTCTCCACAGAACTGATTTGCTTGCACCATGTTGATGAGCCCAGGCTTGAGCTCAAATGTCCAGTCGATGTCCACAGCAGGTCCAGTGTGGATGTTGTCCGTGGTGGGAGCTGAGAACTCGCGGATCGACTTGTTCGCCATGGCTTCGAACTCTGATGACAAGTTTCGGATGAAACTTTGGCGATCTTCTTGATTTGATGAAGCTTTGCACTAAAGTGTTGACGATGAAACCTTCTTGAGCTTGACTCTTGTTTTTCTGATTATTGCTTCGGGGTCATCAACAAAATTTTCTAGAAGATGTCTTCTATTCATACATCACCCTGCATAAAATAATAAAAAATAGCAAAATACAGGGGTAAAGCTGTATGAGAGAATTGATGATCTCAATCATATTAGTGGTGCGAATGATGACTCTGTTGACGGTCCTTAAGTATCAAATTTAATTATCAAATAAATAAAGAAAAGGATCCAAATGGAATCAAGATCTAGACTTAGGGTTTTATCTGACAGAATTCCACGAGTTTTGGTGTTTGTCTATTTCTGCAGGGGGTTATCAGGAAATATGAAAGAAAGGCCCACATGTCAGGATTACGTAAAGATATTAACGTGCTGCGCAATTATCTTACATCTAGAAGACTCCAGAAGCCACGAGACCGAAGCGGAGGCGAAACGGGGCCAGACCCTGGGCGGCCGCCCAGTTGGTCAGAGCGCCCGCCCACCTCCTGAGTCCAATCAGGACTCTGCTTTGTGGGAGATCTCCACCGACCTAAAGGATGAATCTAAACCATACAATCTATGTCGGTTTGATCCAAGGGCCCATATTCACTTGGAGGGACTATAAAACCAGACCCCCTGGCCCCTGGAGGAGAGAGCCTCTCAACCCTAATTCATTGTTCCATCAAGGGAGAAGAAGCCTCTGATCAAGATTAGAGCCACCACATCAATTAGATATCTAGATTAGCATAGCTACATAGGATTAGAACTAGAAGGAGTCAATCTTCGATTGGTTTCCGGATCTGTCAGGAGGATTCTTGGTAATTCTCTAATTGTGCTTCTAATTGCTTTCTAATTATCTTTGTTCTTTAATATTATGAATATGACTTTGTTCTACTTCAATATATTGCTTATGACTTTGCTCTACTTGCTTATATTCAAGATTATATTGTTCTTAGTTTATCATAGTTATGTACTTGGCTTAGTTAGATTAGATCTATATACATGCTTAGGATCGTATAGCGTTTATCCATCGGATCCATGGGTAAATGATAGATATTGTGTAGGCGTGGTGCTTATACCGTATTTATCTGCGATTGTACCCAATATGCCAGATCGTGGGGTGGTTCGTGATAGTGACAGCTTCATTGATTCTTATATAGTCCCCCTCTCGTGTATTGGGCTGGCAGAGCAACATTATTACAGGGGAGTGATTGCTATGTTTCTCATATTCCTTGCTAATATCACTATGCATGGGCGTAGTCTTGTCTCGCAATGATCACTACAACAAATCTAGGCTTCTGTGACGATTATCAGATGACAAAACACATATATGTCATAAACAAAGGTTGTTTATGACGACTATTTATAGGATGACAATTATCTATGACCAATCTGTATCTTTGTCATAAACATCGTCACAGTATACTCTGCATGGACTCTGTGACGATAAAACGATGACAATAGTTGATTGTCATAAAATATATAATTATTATTTTTTTTAAAAAAAAACTTGTTATACTATGTTGCTGCTAAATCACAAATCATATGTCATAGGTGGACTCTTCCTATCCACGTCAACTATATTCTAGTCTCATTTTAGTATTGAAGTCAACTCTAGTCTCATTTTAGATTGAAGTTAATTCTTAGATTGAATGAAAAAAAACCTCAAAAAAACCCTAAAAAATATGGATCTCATTTTATGGTTGAGTGAAAAATCTTGAAAGAGAAAAACCATGAGCACTGCGTCGTTTGTACCTATACCACATGGTCTCATTTTAGGACTAAAGTTATCTCTCTCATTTTAGATTGAATGAAGACAACTCAAAAAAAACCTTAAAAATATGATTATAGTGAAATACTGTAAAAAAAAGTAAAAACTGTGCCAACCAGGCAATTCGAACCCACGGCCTCCAAGGTCTGGCTTAAATGAAGCTCGGTAGCCAGTGGAGACAAACGGGTGTTAATGAAAAGTGAAGTGTTCGAATATATTTGTATAATGCATATAGATGCAGAGAAAAAGCCATTGGCTTCTAACTCTGCTGCCCGCATCGGCAGAAAACCTCGCGCCGCACAGTCCACGCAAGTCCACGCCGCCGTCGACCTTGGATCTACGCAAGTCCACGCCGCCGGCTGCAACTGTGGATCGCCCTTGTCTTCTCGCCCGCCGTAGCTGTCTCCGGCTGGTCCACATCCCTCGGAAAAGCCGTCAGCCACCGCTTTCTCTGGCTGCTCCACGCCCCTTGCCAAGGTCGCCGGCCACCGCTGTCACTGGCTCATCCATGGTCCTCGCCAAATCGCCAGCTGCTGCTTTCTCCAGCTAGTCCACGCCCCTCAGCAAAGTCGCCGGCTGCGGCTATCGCTAGCTCGTCCACGCTCCTCGCGAAATCGTCTGGCTGTCGCTATCTCCAGGCCGGCAATCTCTGTCTGCACTCTGAACCGTCGTTGTCTCCAACCAGGCACTACTGTCTCAATTCCGTTGACAACTTCATCATCTTTCAACAGCTAGAAAAGGTAGACATCATCCTTTTTTGTTTTATCAATTGAATTGATGTGGTACTGCAGTAAATATTCATAAAGTTCATGATTTACTGTGAATGCATATATTTGTAGCGAGTCATGGTCAGTGATAGAAATCTAGAAGGAATAGCAGTCTATTATGGTGAATGGTTGGTTGTTGATTCCTTGATTGTTGTTTTGTTTTAGTGTGTCGCAGATGGACAGAAGTTGGGTGAATACTAGACTATTTAGCAAGGCACATCTAGATGGGGTCACTGAGTTCATGAACTTTGTTTCTGATAATTTGGGTGATAGACAGGAGATATTGTGTCCATGTCGTAAGTGTTTGAATCGAGTACATCAACATAAAGGAGAAGTTGAGACTCACTTATATATTTATGGGATGACCAACACATACACTATATGGATACATCATGGAGAAGCCTTGGAGGTTGGATTAAATGAGAATTTTGAAACTGGGGATATAATTGACTGCAATATTGAAGCTAGTGATAGGGGCTGCAATGTTGAAGTTGAGATGAATGAGACTGAAGATGACCCAGATGATGATAGAATCCATGAGATGGTACATGAGCTGTACACAGCTGAAGACCATGGACCAACAACAAAGTCCAAGTTTGCAACCATAATAGAAGAGATGAAACACGAACTGCACCCTGATGGTCCATATACCAGATTTTCTTTTGTGGTAAAGTTGCTACACATCAAGTCATTTTACAGAATCAGCAATGTTGCGTTCACTGCTTTTTTGAACGTGTTAAGTATAGCTTTTCCTAAATGTTCTATTCCTGCATCTTATGCTGAAGCGAAGAAAGTTATTCGTGCATTGGGACTTGGATATGATTCAATACATGTTTGTCCAAATAATTGTGTTTTGTTCAGAAAGGAGTTGGCTAAAATAGATAAATGTCCAGTATGTGGTGCTTCAAGATGGAAGGATGAAGATACAAGAAAGCAAATTCCAAACAAGGTTTTGAGGCATTTTCCTGTGGTTCCAAGGTTGCAGAGGATGTTTGCATCCAAAAAGCTTTCAGAGCAAGCACAATGGCACAAGTTGAAGAGAAAACCAGTGGACAATGAGCTTAGCCATCCAGCTGATGGCGAGGCATGGAAGGATTTTGATAAGAAATATGACTGGTTTGCAAAAGATGCAAGGAATGTCCGACTTGGCCTTGCTACTGATGGATTTAATCCATTTGGGAAGATGAGCGCCTCGTATAGCATGTGGCCAGTATTTCTTATCCCTTATAATTTTCCACCATGGGAATGTATGGAGCAATCCAACTTCATGATGGGCCTACTCATTCCTGGTCCGACTTGCCCAGGAAAGGATATGGATCTCTTCTTGCAACCATTGATTGATGAGTTGTTAGATCTTTGGAAAGGTGTCCCTACCTATGATGCCCTAACTAAGAAATCATTTGATCTTCATGCTGCAATTATATGGTGCATTCATGACTATCCAGCACTGAGCACACTTTCAGGCAGAGTCACTTTGAGGGCTCACATAATGGAGAAGATCATGACTTTTATGGTCAGCTGAAAGAAATAATTCAGTTCCAGTACAACTCTGATTCGAACAATCAAAGGACAGTAGTTTTATTTCAGTGCAATTGGTTTGACACTTATAACAAGAAGTTTAGAATTAAATGTGATGGACATTTCAAAAGCATCAGCCATGGAAGTTGCTGGTACAAGGATGATGCTTTCATCTATGCCACACAGGCAACAAAGGTTTTCTACTTGGAAGATAACAAGCATGGTGAGCCTTGGAAAGTTGTTCAAAAGTTTTCGCATAGGCACTTGTGGAATGTGACTGAACAGGAACATGATGACCTGTTGGGCCAGTCGGAGAATGAATTGTCATACCAAGATGATGAGCAAGAAAATATTAGTTTTCAGGTTACAAATCTTGATGAGAGACCTTCGGTCAACGAACAACTTAGCAATGATGAAGATGGTATTACTGTTCAGGCTTCCCTAGTTGATCAGATCCGGAGGGAAAGGGAATTGGAAGTTGAAGAAGATGGCTATGAAGATGATGTGGACGAAACTCTAGGACAGTATGACAGTGAAAATGAAAGGGCAATGACAATCCCTGATGATGATGGTGAATATAGTGATCTTGAGTAAAATAATTGTGGTCTTTTGTGTTAGTTCATTTGCTACCTGTGATCTGAAGACCAAATATTTGTGTGTTGTGATCTGTGATGTTAGAACATGGATATATGGTGGCTACGTGTGTTGTATTCTCTAAATATTTATGACCTGTCAGTTGGCTATGTCATTTTAAATTTCTATGCTTATGGTGGCTACGTGTTTGTATTCTCTAAATATTTGTGACCTGCTAGTTGGCTGTCATTTTAAATTTCTATGCTGTCAACAACTCAGCAGTGTTAGCAGAATTCTGAACTTCAGGGAACCCCTGAACTGCATTAAAAACCAAAATACGCCACCATATTGTACATAGAATATCTTACACAGTAATGTTTAAAATCGTTTGAGTAGCTCAGTGGTTAATTTCAGACACTTTGATGGCAAGGTCCTGTGTTCGAAACCTACCGTTACCATTTTTTTGTATGTTAAAATTTTTACACGTTTAATTATTAAAATACATATTAGTGCTTATAAGTCATATTTATATTTTTATCCTATTGTTTTTTCTAAAAAATAGGCAAGATCAATTTATCTATTCCATTCATCTTTTTATTTGTAATTTAGTCAAAGCACGGTGTTTTTATTGCATTGGCTGTTTAGCCCATTCTATTTTCCTAGAAAAGAAAGAGAGGTTGTTTATTACTCAGAAAATTATTATAACCCTATGCAATAATTTGCTTGATACGGACTCACACTGCCAAACATTTTGGCCTCAACCTCTTCTGCACTACCCACCTCCTACTGCTCACCAAGTTATCCCCAATGCTCATTGCGGGGCCATTGATGCAAGGGCAGAGGTAGGCGCGAGGGTGGAGGCCGACACAGGGTCGAGGATGGAAGCAACCAAGGCCGGGTGCCCAGGGCGGCGAACTAGTCAGAGATTTTTTTTGGGGTAAAGGAGTAGTTGGAGATTGGGATAGGGGCGAGCTCCATGGAGGATTGCGTCTGCAGTTGGAAAATGTAAGTTTTGGGTCACACACTTTTCTGCCATTCCCAATCAAAAACCAGCTAATGCGTCGTGTGTTTGGTTCGTGGACAGTCTAAGCTGCTTGCATACTTCATGGTACACATCTCTTTTGAGTAGCACCACTTGCAATACTAGAACAACTCATTGAAGTAGCACTTGACACTGATATTATGTTTAGTGTGTAAGTGTTCACGCATGGAGAAATAACTAAAATAAAAGTTATACATCTCGAAAGGATATACAACATTGTAGTTCACAACTTTATCATTTAAAGTCATTTTGATATTGAAATATTTATTTTATAATATTTTATAGAAGTTGTAGTTATAAGTTAACGTAGTTGTAGTTAATGATCTATAGCTATATGCTCTACAGTCATAAGTGAGAGTGTAGTTGTAGTTAAGGATCTATAACGAAGAAGCAAACAAAACAAAAGTTGTAGATCTCGAAATATTATGCGACATTGTAGTTCACAACCTTTTCGTGTCAAATCGGATGCGGAAATTACGTTTGAATTCTCACATTTGAAATTCATTTTTTCAAACGATGTCGGATGGAGAAACAACCTAAATAAAAGTTGTAGATATCGAAAAGTTATGTAACTTTGTAATTGACAACTTTTTCATTTAAAATCATTTGTCTAAGAAAAATTATGGCTCAATTTCCAAATATTTGAAATTCAAAATTTTCAAACAATCTAGGATGAAAAAATGATCAAGACTAAAGTTGTAGTTCTTTAAATATTATAAAAATTGTAATTGACAAATTTTTTGTTTGAATTTATTACTATATATATATTTTGAAATAATGTTATTTAAGAAAAAAAAGCCATAGTGGTTGCGGATGATGTAAAAAGTCAAGAGGATAAAAGCCTGTGTCATCTTCCCGCGTACACCGAGTTGCAATCCGTGTGCGCCCGCGAAAGAAAAATATTTGCCGCGCTATGGTTTTGACATAAAAAGTCATATCTACCCTCCAACTGGCAATCGGTATTATTCCTTGTGAGGTCAATTTTGAACTTCTCCTCACCCGAGTGCCACACATACATATACGAGCTAACCCTAGAAATCATTCTCCACTTCCACATCTCCACAGCCGCCGCCCAAGAACACACCTTTCCTCCTCCCGCAGCCAGTCGTGGCCTCCCTCCCAAGACGATGGGGCCAGGGAAGAGGACGCGCGGTGGGAAGAAGCCTCCTCGCCCTCCTGCGATCCTTCCAGATTCGGTGGCAACTTGTTGCCTCACTCCGACGAGCACGACGATGGTGCCAGGGAAGAGGACGCCCGGCGCCAAGAGAACGCCTTGCGGCAAGAGCTCGCCTTCACGCTCTTCTTCAGTCCTTCCAGATCCCGCGACAATCCCTCACCTCTCTCCCATGAGCAACACGATGCCAGAGATCCTAGGTACCTCTCCCTCCCTGGTCTGTCTGTCACCTCTCCCTCCGTAGGTCTCTGTTCTTTGGCTTTGGTGGAGAGGAAGTCATCGTGGATTAATTTGATTAGCTTTATGCTTCAAGCGGCCATTGGTGACCATGCTCCTCATTTTAGAGTCTCCCAGCTGCACGACAGAAAAAAGTGGAGGGATTTTTGGTTTCACGATTTTGCAATTGAACTGTTTGGCCATGGTCCATCTCTCCCATGGTTTTTTGTTTACGAATTTTTGAATCATAAATCTAAAAAATGTTTTGAGAATTTTGTTGCTGCATCATTTTGAGCTAGCTTACAATTTCAATTTTTAAGTCCAAGAAAAATAATTTATAGATTTGCGTTGGTACAGCAAGAGCTACTATTGGACACACGTCAAACATGGACTGAAACAATTAATCCAGCACTCTCCCATGTATAAACCAACATAGATTCTGTAGTTTATGCAGATCCATCCAGCACTCTCCCATGTAGGTAAGCGGTAGTAGTTTAGAAAATTGAGTTCTTTCACTTGTGCTTGTAAAGAATTATATTCTGTGTATACTATAAAGTTGCTAACTAATTTCATACCCACTGAATATAATTGATATATGCAGATCAGGAAGACATCGACTTAAGCTCTTTGAGGGCACGTAATATATTGAGGAACAATCAATATGCTCAGCGGTTGGGTGTTCGTAGACTAGCAGAACTATTGCAGAGTTCATTTGCAAAGAAGAGATCTGTTGAAAAGAGTTTTGAGAAAAAAATCTAAGGTACTACAAATCAATATCTCAAGCTGGTTGGGCTATGCTCATTTATTTATACAATCGATCCTAGTTTCTGCAACTGATTTTGACATGTCTTTGTTTTCTTTGTGAGGCTTTGTTACTAGAGGAAGATGTGGGCAACAGTATGTTACCACCTGGTGATTGTGTCAAAGCTGGAACAGGAAGAACATCCAAGAGAGTGCTAGCACCAGAAAATAAAGAAGAAACAATGAGATGCACTAGGCAAAGGGCTGCGAGAGAACAAATGTCGACCACTAGCCTGATTGAAGCCACTGAGGGTGGACTGGAACCTGAATTCTCTGCAAACCAGAATCAGGGCGAGACCAACAATATTGAACAAGGCAAGTGGCTACCAACTATTGTTTTTTATTGTCAATGTGTGGTATGCTGCATTCATATTAAGTGCACAGATAATATTTTTAACACGTTTTGAAATGTATTTTGTTAGGCAACCTCACTTTAAGTATAGAAGTGGAGCCAATGGGATTGAACACTACTGAAGGAGGCAAGTAACTTGGACTGTTGTTTTATTTTCCATATATGTGGTATGCTTCATTTGCATTAAGTGCAAGATCTACTTTTTCTTGACACTTGAAAATGTTTTATGTTAGGCACTCTCACTGGCACTAGACAAGTGGGGCCAAGGGGGAAGAGCATGGGCAAAGAGATTGATTCCATAAGCAGAGGTTTAGGGACTATGATACCAATCATTGTCAAGGAAGGGAAAAGAAGGCTAGAGGCTCCTATGCAAGCTGCAAAGCTAGCCTCAGAGAGTGGGATCATAATTAGGCAACATATACCAATATACACAAATTGGACAGAGTACAAGAAGGATCGTCATCAACTTAATAACTTAAAGGGCAAACTCAAAGTAAGACTCTATAAGCATGTGTATGGGCTGTGGTGGTAGTACTAAATGGAAGAATTCTGTATGTGCTGCCAGCAATATATAAGTAAAACTAGATGCGCAAGGTGCAACTAGGCACACTCAGCTTATTCTGTATGTGCTGTCATCATTATATATTTGTTAATTAGCTTGCATTGGCACTAAAATGGAAAAGTCTACCTGATGTCTTGGTATGAGCCGGTCACTATAACCATATATCATATATATGAATGCTTTTCAGACAATTCATGCTGCTCATACTATTCAAATGCTTGTTTTGGTTAAGCCCCTTTTGGTTACCATGTGAACTTGATGTGCTTGAATATATCTTCCTGCTTACATGTTTCTGCAGTGTGTGTTAGTCATATGCCTATGTATGTTAGTAGCCATCAGCAATAATACATTAGCCATACTGAACAACACATATAACTATTGTAATTACTTTCTACTTTCTACTTGTGTCAAAGCTTAATGTTATCCTATTCGATGAACAGGGAAAATTCGCCATTGACATCGATAGCAATCCTGTAACAGCTGCATGTGAAGACATGCTAAAGGGTGCAACACGACAGATGAGGTATAGGCTAAAAAAAAGTACTTTGATGGGGTACCGGCTAATCAAGTGAGGACTACATCGCCCTTGAAGTGTATGACCGATGAGCAATGGAGAAAATTGGTAGACATGTGGTCAAGCCCAAAGCACAAGGTAATGTATTTCATTTTGTGTGAGCTTATTACTTGGGATTTGAGCACAAATTCATGTTTGGCCGGGTATATACATACTTGATACGAGGTAGACTTGAGATCTTTGAATCTGTTAGTAGGAACTAGAACATGTCGCTGATAATTCTAGATTTATATAGTAGTTTTTAGATTGTGTGATAAGATAATTCATGTAATCTTCCTGAGTTTTTTAACCACATAGCTTCCTAAGATACATTAGCATAAAATCTGATAGTCTCAGGTGACAAACTAATTATTCCATAGTCCAGACTATAGATCAATTTGGATTAGCTCTATTTGAATTTTTGATGTACTAGTGTCCTGTGAAAACAAATGAAAATGAGGTTGCATGGAAATAATTGATTTGTAGTGGTTTTGTTACTTATGCTATGTAATTGTG